>NC_090727.1:168898521-168906537 GCF_036898095.1 Palaemon carinicauda | reverse complement strand
GATCACTGCATTCGATTACGGTAGGGAAGTACAATAGGTAAGATTAGGGCTCCTAGGTTAGGTTAGGTGAGGGACCATACCTTAGATGGGGTTCTTGTGTTTCGTTCCCCTTTGCGATGTTGATTTTCAGTCATAAATTTTCATATTCTACACCAGGTCTGTCCGAACGAACTACAAAAGCCCACATTTTGGCGTTTCACGAGCCAATTGTGGTACCAATGTAATTCGATTATAAGCGAACCTGTACTAACCTGGCAAAAAATGTAAAATAAAAAGCGTTCGTCCAGAGGGAATTAACGATGCATGTCCCAGAAAGATTATGGGTTGAAACTGAGCTTTGGGGTCCAATCACTTTTGCCTGGCGACGTAAGAAGGAAGGACGCACGAATAAAATTTTTTATAGCTGAGTCCAAATGGCTACATTGGCTATTGCAGCCAGCGAAGACGGAGACGGGTGGGAAATCCACCCTATAGCCAAACGTTAAAAGTAACTTCCGCTGTCTCTCCCCCCTTTGTCTGTAGTAGTAGTAGTAGTAGTAGCCCTGTGACGGGCAAGGGGCTCTCGAACTGTAGTGTCAGTAGCAGTAACATTTTAATTGTAATTTTATTTCTCTCTCTCTCTCTCTCTCTCTCTCTCTCTCTCTCTCTCTCTCTCTCTCTCTCTCTCGTTTACTTATTCCCTTTTCAATGGCTTCAAATACTTTCCAATCTCTTGTTTTCGCACTCTATTATCTGACCATCGTATGTATATCTGACGCGCAAATACAGAAATATTTACTCCTGTCTCTGCTTGGTAACACGTCGAAGGTCCGTAGTCTTATCTGGCCAAGGTTGTGGTGGCCGATGTGGTAACGTCCCTGACTGGTGAACGCCAGACTTGTGTTTGAGTCCCGCTCAGACTCGTTAGTTTCTTTGGTCGCTGCATCATCGCCATCCTTGTGAGATAAGGATGGGGTGTTTGGGGGGAACCTGTAGGTCTGTGTGCTGAGTCACCAGCAGCCATTGTATAGCCCTCCTTCGTCTTAGCTTGGGTGCTGATCGCATGTATATATGGTCAGTCTCTAGGGCATTGTCTTGCTCGATAGGACAATGTCACTGTCCCTTGCCCTAAGGTAGTATGGATGTTTAAAATAAAACCTTCAATTTTCTACTCAGAATTACAGTCTCCCTGTGATCTTTACTTCTCTCTGTGGCCGTTTGTTCTTTAGAAACTAATACCGGTTATCTCTGCTGCGAAAGATTTTAATGCCACTCAAGAATGTCAGAGACAAGGGCTAGTGACACTTCCCTAAGCTAGACAGACCATATATACCTATGATCAGCCCCTGAGCCACCTCTCCACCCCTGCTAGGACTACGGAGGGCATGGCAATGGCTGCTGATGACTCAACATGTAAACCTATAGGCATTCCAAACCCCCCATTCTTGGCTCACAAGGATGTTGAGGTTACAGACACTATAAGGAACCATAGACCTTGAGCGGGTCTGGAACCCAAGTCCGGCAGAATGGCAGCCATGGACGTTTCAATAGGCCACCACAACTCGCCTTGTGCACTATGGAAATTTTTACTCCTATCTCTGCTGGGTAGTATCTGTGTGACCCTTGATCCTATATTTACTACAGTCTCTGCTCTGTAGTACTTCTGTAAGACTTAATCCTTTATTTGACCGGTTAATTTTGTAGAAATCCCAACTCATTTCTCTCCCCGGCGGTCATCCTAAGATCTGACTATTGTCTCTCTGCTATTATTTACTCTTTGCACCAATAAACTCTGTTGTTTTTGCCTGCCCTTGTTTTTCATCCTTGCAATAACATTGGTTTAGCAGCATCCTCGACTTTTCTTCGATATCATTGCCTCATGCTGTAAAAAACCTTTATACTTTTTTCTCATATTACAGGAAATAATACAATTTAATTTAATAACTCAACATTTGTGCTGGTTTTTCATTTGAAACTATTGTCGTCGTTTCCCTGGATATTTCTTTTTATCATTTTGGTATCTACTCCTTTTGATCTCTTTAGTATCACATTTCCTTGTTAGTTAATTTGTCCCAATTCTCCATACCTCCTTGCCATTATTACAACTTCCACTCTCAGTCCTCTGTATTAGAGTGTCAATCCTCTTGCTTGAGGGTACACTCGGGCACACTATTCTATCTAATTTGTCTTCTTGTTTTGTTAAAGTTTTTATAGTTTATGTAGGAATTATTTATTTTAATGTTGTTACTGTTCTTAAAATATAGTATTTTTCCTTGTTTTCTTTCCTCACTGGGGTATTTCCCCTATTTGGGGCCCCTGGGCTTATAGCATCCTGCGTTTCTAACTAGGGTTGTAGGTTAGCAAGTATTATTATTAATAATAATAATTATTATTATTATTATAAATAATTAATAATAATAATAATAATAATAATAATAATAATAATAATAATGATGATGATGATGATGATGATGATGATGATGATGATGATAATAATAACAACTCTTTTGAATCTCTTACAATGCCTGGCACATTCCTGCAGCCACCTTCAGCCACACGATGATTCCGTCCTCAATAGATTTTCTTAGAAAAAGGATTTTTTTTTTTTTTCATTTTTTTTTTTTAGCTTCCCAGCTAGATTATTATTTTCGCACTGGCAACGTACCATACATTTATATCCATTACGTATTCCCTGTGTAGGATGTTGTTTTGCTCGTGGAAAATAGTTACAAATTCATGGCTTTTGATATCATTGTTGTTCATGTAATTAATTAATTTCAGTTATATATATATATATATATATATATATATATATATTATATATTATATATATATGTATATGTATATTGCAGAGAGAGAGAGAGAGAGAGAGAGAGAGAGAGAGAGAGAGAGAGAGAGAGAGAGTACACCTCTCATTGAAAGTGAAATACTCCTTAAAATCAGGTAGACTAATTTTCTTTGAGAGAGAGAGAGAGAGAGAGAGAGAGAGAGAGAGAGAGAGAGAGAGAGAGAGAGAGAGAGCAATGTTCGTTATTACGTTTTATTGTCTTGGTAGGATTCGATAGCACAGTGACTAAGTTTTTATTGCTCCTGAGACATGAGTTATGTTTTATATCTCGCTTTGAAACATCCTTGGGTTTTAGAACAAAGTTTTAGTATGTCTTAGAGACAATATTGAGTTTCTTTTCAGCTGTAGCCTATTATAGTTTCTTTTCAGCTGTAGCCTGTTGTATCATTTTAATCAGACTTCTTTTTTTGTGAGTTACATGAATGTTTTGTTTATTTTTTAATTATTACTGTAATTTAGATGTCCGATCTAGGAACGTTACGTTGACTTAGAATAAAAAAAATAGTATTGTGGCCAGCTGCTGAGAGTCTAAACGTGGATGTCATTGTCCGTAGACTTTTTGGATTAAATTCAATATTCCCTTTCTTTTTCAGTGCTCCTCTGCAGGCTTTGTCACCTTAGTCTTCCAGCCGTAATATATATATATATATATATATATATATATATATACATATATATATATATATATATAATTTATATATATAATTATTTTCGAAGTTATGCACATAAAAATAACTCAAGTATCGTCAGACTGCAATTTCAAATTTAACGATTAGGAGATTTCATGAAATCTCTTCCTTTTAAAGCATCCGCAAATGATTCGAACTGTCTCCTTTTATAAAGATCCAAACGGAGCTAAACGACTCGTTAATTTGAGACGTGTTTGCGTAAAACCGGGATTTCGAAAAAGGTTTCTCGATTAGCGTTCGAAACCAGTTCTGATTGGAGATTAAGACGCGACTTTTTTATATATTATATTTTAACCTGGTTTTTTTTTTTTTTTTTTTTTTTTTTTTTTTTTTTTTTTTTTTTAATGAAAGTTTTTTTTTTTTTCCAAGGGGGTTTGATGGAGATTACGTTTTTACTATACGGAAATTATGTTGGTTATTTTAAATGCAGATTTTCAATAACATTATTATTATTATTATTATTATTATTATTATTATTATTATTATTATTATTAAGCTACAACCCTACTTGAAAAAGCCTGATGGTATAAGCCCAAGGACTCCAAACACAGCAAAATAGCCCAGTGAGGAAAAGAAACAATGAAATAAATAAACTATAAGAGAAGTAATGAATAATTAAAATGAAATAAACTAAGAACAGTAACAATAAAATGGATCTTTTTGTAGAAAAAAAAAACTTGAATATAAGATAGAGGAAGAGAAATAAAGATAAAATAGTAAGCCTAAGTTTACCCTCAAGCAAAAGAACTCTATCCGTAGTATGCTTGCTAGGAATGATAGTGATAAAGAAAATAATGAAGGATTTATAATCAGAATGATACATTACATATAGATTTCTTTTTTTTTTTAGTAGGCACGTTTTAGAATATTTTTGTATTTTCCATCAATTTAATTTATTTTGAGTTTCTTCCCTGTTGGAGCCTTTGGGCTTATAGCATCTTGCTTTTCCAACTAGGGTTGTAGCTTGGCTAGTAATAATAATAATAATAATAATAATAATAATAATAATAATAATAATAATAATAATAATATCAGTAACACTCCTCTTCTGAAAATAATGTTCTTTACTACATTAATTATCAACTGTTGTACGTTATTCCTTCTATCAAGAATAAGAAAATGTCAGCCAAGGTGAAAAATACGTGAATACACTTTGAATAACGACATGCAGTCACTGCGAAAAAAAATCTTTAGTAAAAAAATACATTCACAACTAAAGATTCATTCAGTGCAAAAATATATTAAAATTCATTTAGTGCAATAAATACAGTATGCAAAAATATATTCAGTACAAAAAATACGTTCGGTCAAAAAATACACAAAAAGCATTTTGCACAAAAAACGCATTCACATAAAGACACATTCAGTACAAAAAAATGCATTCTGTATGAACAAATAAATTCAGTACAAAGATCATATATTCTGAGCAAAAACTTGTATTCCGGGGGGGGGGGGGGAATCCATTCAGTACAAAAAATAAAATATGCAAAGATATCCATTTAGCACAAAAAAAAAAAAATGTATTCAGTGGGATAAAATTAAATGCATTTAGAGCCAAAAAAACATGAATTTAGTATTAAAAAAAAAAAAAAAAAACACTCGGTACGGAGTCTGTTCGGTATAATGGAGGTAAAACGTAAGTGCTTTTTATCCGGATGAAGAGACATCGAACGAGTACATTAAGAGACATTTCTGTCAATCATTCGTATAATTTCTTACGTTTTGATCGGGAGGAGATAAGACTGGAATTACCCAGTGGCATCCTTAACGTAGGAAGGGCGGGGAGGGAGCGGTGGGAACGGGGAGGTTAAGGGCAAAAACCATTGCCCAGGAGTCGTGACTACTGGTAGGATGTAATCATATCGAAAGGAATTGTCCAGACATCCTACGGAAATACTTGAATCCGTGATGGACGGTTTTATGGGAGACGACAGCATGAATTTCATAACCATCACTTTTCAATGCTCATCCTATTCCTTCATCCTCAACCCCCCCCCCCCCCCCCTACTCTTCCCTCAAAAGACAGAGCTGGAGTTCAGGTTTGTCAAGTTCTTCTGTCTTCGATTTAACTATAACGTTTACAACGCTTCCAGAAGGCTAAAATCACTGTCAGATCTTTGCCCAAAAAGCATATGTAATGTTTGAAATGCTTGCAGAAGCCTTACATCACTGCCAGATCTTTTTGATATTAATATTGTTACTGTCTTATTGAGTTCTGATATGATTTTATTTATATATGGGGTTCTGAAATCGAAATTGACTAATTGAAGTCTAAGGCTTAAATCACTGCCAGATCTTTTTGATATTAATATTGTTACTGTCTTATTGAGTTCTGATATGATTTCATTTATATATGGGGTTCTGAAATCGAAATTGACTAATTGCAGTCTATCAAATAATAATAATTGTACAACCACTATTCTCGCTTATGTCTTCGGAAAGAAATGCTTAATGATTAATCCTCTTGGTTTTTTTGTCTGAAGGATAATCTATTTAAGATTTACGGTGATGATGTCTCGTAAATATTGTCAAAAAATACGATTTTCAATAAACAAAACCAATTTATGATCAATGAATAATAACAAGTTACCTTCTCCAAGAAGTTCTGTAATCCGGAGTTTCATTATTCCAGTGAAGTTTGAAGATAATGATGGGTTGAATTACTTTAGGTATGCGGGAAATATTTAGGCAAAGGTCATAAGTTGTTGACTTCCCAAGTGCAGACCAACTCGAATTAATGCCATCGTCATGCGAAGGATATGTACTCACCTCTGACATATGTTTCTAGTTTATTTAATTATTTGTCTGTGAGCAATTTTACAAAAAAACTACTCCACTGATTTTGGCCAAATTTGGTAGTCTGGTTGGGTATAACCCTAGTATGAATCTGTAAGATTTTGGGTAAAGTACATCAAAATCCAAGCACGTAGAAGTACTTTGAAAAAAATAGCAATATTAAGTAAAGGGCCAAGATGTTAGTTTATTTTTTTGCTTGTGAACATTACCCTTCTTAAGATATTGTATTTTTCCTTGTTTCGTTTCCTCACTGGGCTATTTTCCTTGTTGGAGCCCCTGGGCTTATAGCATCCTGCTTTCCCAACTAGGGTTGTAGCTTGATAATAATAATAAGAATAATAATAATAATAATAATAATAATAATAATAATAATAATAATAATAATAGGTATTATTATTATTATTATTATTATTATTATTATTATTATTATTATTATTATTATTATTATTATTATTATTATTATTATTATTACTCAAAAACTACAGAACCAATTCCACCTAAACCTAGTGAACATGTTCGGTAAGACCTTAGGACAAATCCAGTAGAATTGAAAGAAAGTACATCGAAGTACAAGTACGCAGTCGAGTTAAGGGCAAAATAAGATTGTTTCCCTTGGAAAAGGCATGCTCTGTACTAAGTACATCTCTAATTTGATAAGTAAAATGACCCTTTAAGAATCGCTTCAATTGTTTGTTAAGGAATCTCAAGGTGCGATTGATTCAACGTTGCTTTTTATTTTTTATTTTTTTTATTTTTTTATTTTTTGAGTAGTTTATTTCTTCATAGTTACTGGAGATTAAAGATAAAAAGAGAACAAAAGAGGTGGGTGTGAGCGAAGGGAAAGCTAATTGAGTTAAAAGAAGAGCAAGGATTTAATTGAAAGAGCTAAACATTCTCTCTCTCCCCCCTTCTCTCTCTCTCTCTCTCTCTCTCTCTCTCTCTCTCTCTCTCTCTCTCTCTCTCTCTCTCTCTCTCTCTGCATTTGGTGAAGACATTTACGGGGTTTATTTCTTTAGGTTTCAAACTAGTTACATCTATCTATTAGTATTGTTATCATTATTATTAATATTATTATTAATGATAGTCCTAGTAATAATGATGACAATGATAATAATACAAAGCTCAAGTAAGCCGCAAAAAAAAAAAAAAAAAAAATTATGGTACCTTTATGTAGCAAACTTTACCGATAGGAAAGCTGATTTGCGATTGTCTAAAGAAAACAAAACGCTGAAAAGAAGAATAAAATCTTAAATAGAAATAGATACGTGGAAAATACAAATAGGATATAATTAGCAATTTAGAAATTGTTGAGAAACTCGAAAATGAAATGACACGTGACAATACCTTTGAAGAAACAGGATGACCATAGATTTCATGAATAATAATTTATTGAGACAAGTATTGCATTAACTTTGCTTTTTTCCTGTCATAATTACTCAGGAAGGATTACTGACACGTGAATATATTCATGAAGGTTATGAAGATTCAGCGGAATCCTTTTTAGCTGAATTATTTTTTTTTTAAAATGGTGGTTTTAATATTCTTGTGTACATATTCTTTTGCAATTTTAGCAGGTAGTGTACATATTCTTTTGCAATTTTAGCAGGTAGTGTACATATTCTTTTGCAATTTTAGCAGGTAGTGTACATATTCTTTTGCAATTTTAGCAGGTAGTGTACATATTCTTGAGCAATTTTAGCTGGT
>NC_090727.1:168891021-168893521 GCF_036898095.1 Palaemon carinicauda | reverse complement strand
TGACCTAGGGATGAAGTGTTTGGGGAGCCTAAAGGGGTACTTTCTGAGTCATCAGCAGCCATTGCCTGTCCCTTCCTGGTCCTAACTTTGGTGGTGAGGGGCTTGGGAGCTGAGCATATATATATATATATATATATATATATATATATATATATATATATATATATATATATATAGTTAGGCTCTAGGGCATTGGACTGCTTGCTAGGGCAATGTCACTATCTGTTGCCTCTGCCATTCATGAGCGCCAACCCATACTAGGTTAGTTTGCTGTGAGCGATCCGACGAAACTCCCACATCACTAATCCGCAGTTGGCTATTGTGGTGATGAAAACTGGTCAAACCCCACACATGAATAAGGACATGTGTAGTTACATTTGTTGTTTTTGTTGCTGCTCCTGCTGTTGTATGTAAGTATGTATGTATTCACATGGATGTATGTAACCGAAATTAAAAGAAGGATAAGCATGGTATGGAGAACCTTAAGTAAACAATATGAGATTATGTCAAGTAAAATGCTACTTTCTCTAAAAAGAAAAGTATTCAATCAGATGGTCCTATCAGCATTAACTTATGCATCAGAAACTTGGACCCTTACAATTCAGAGAGCTATTGAAAGAATAATGACTGCAATAACACAAATAGACAGAAAAAACAGCAACGTGTATTACAGAGTAAATTGAAGCAGAGGATATTTGGCAACATTTAAAAGAGAAGAAATGGACATGGGTAGGACGTATAATGAGAATGACAGATAATAAATGGACAAGAGTGTGAGAATGGATTTGTAGAGATTGTAAATGAAACAGGGAAAGGATGAGAAGTCGATGGATTGACGAGCTAAGAAAATTTGATGGTATAGACTAGTATAGAAAGACCATAAACAGACGGGAATGGAAGGACAAATGTCTGAGACCTTTGTCCTGCAGATTCCTAGCAACGGCTGATCATGATGATGATATGTATTTGTGTGTGTGTGTATTTTTAGGTAATGAGATCCAAACCTGACAATAATATAAGGGTCTTTTGGTTATCGTTTGAGACGAATTATTACCATTTATATCTGAGAAGTCTCTATTTTGATAATGTTTTAGGGACGTTGAAGTTATTTGAGGTTTCATTTTATCTAAATGTCGTTCGCAAAAATCATCGGAGTTTTAATTAGGTATTTCATTATATGTGATTGCAGTGATATTGGCAAAGCTCCACATCGTATTTTGGTAACAAATTTCAAGTGTTGCGAGCAAGTTCAAAATTCATTAAGATCTCACGACCATTAGAGATACCCATTTAATGGACTCCTTTATTTCACAAGATCGTTAATGATAACTGTTTGGTCATCCTTTTGGTGTTAATTTTATTTTTTTTATCTTAAAGACCGTTGGGTAAATTGAAAGATGTCGACAAGGAAACTCAAAATTTCATATCCATTGGATTGTGTTGGTGAAATCAGACAGTGGTGATTTCATTGAAGTTTTTATTTGTATACCAGAAGCATAGTGGATCTCAATAAGCTTAATAAGGAAAGCTTTTTAATCTCATCCTTTTAATAATAATATAAGGAAATCGAAAATTAATTACCTCAAAACAGTGAATTATTCTAAAGCCTTCTAATCAACGCCAACGCACGAAATGCCTTTTGCTTTTCAGCTTGTCAGATCACAAGAGTGATGTATATCTCTCATATCTATTTCCTTCTCTCATTCTTCCTCTTTTTCTCTCCATCCCTAAAACGCATGTGGAAGAGGCAGGCGCGCAGGCCCGCCTGCCTGCAGCCATGCAAGTCCCTGCGCATAGTCACTGCCCTCCGAGAGTCACAGAATAACGCACCTACGAACACATACACACAGAGATAGATTTATATATAATCTAAATGAATGCATGTTTCCATTTGCACATATTGTAATCTTTTAATTTAATAAGAGCGCATCTCCCATATATTAAAAAAGAAATAAAAGTTGATTTGGGGCAAAAGCTGGATTAAACGTAAAGTAACTTTTATGTTTCGAATTAATTTTGTTAAAGTGCAATTCACTGTTTTCTATATTGCTTTTAAAAAATGCTACCACCAATTTCGCTGCATTTCCATTATCAGAATAGAAAATATTCAAATAAAACTTTCAGCATATCATGATATCGAATCGGACTGCAACAAGATTGGAAATATTCAGAATTCCTAGAAAATAGGCTTAGATTAAATTTTGGCCGTTCTATTTATTTTTTTTTTCGTTTGTGATTTAGTATTATTATTATTATTATTATTATTATTATTATTATTATTATTATTATCACTCATATTTTGATTTTTCATTACTTTTTTTTTTTTTTTTTTTTTTTTTTTTTTTTTTTTTTAATCCTCCCATATGGCTATATAACCTTGCTATATATTGTTGAGTAATTTTTGGAATACACATCTTTTTGAATTTGATGACAATTCATATATAGTTATTATCCCGACTGGATAAAGAGATGTAGGAAATTGATTAAAACAGAAACTTAA
>NC_090727.1:168883521-168886021 GCF_036898095.1 Palaemon carinicauda | reverse complement strand
ATATGTATTCATGTATACATAAATGTATTTTAGATGTATATCTCGTTGCATTTATCGGAACGGTAGCTTTTGTGTCCATGTACAATGCTAGAAATAGAAACATTGCTAGATGATTAAAAAGTTGTGTTCTCTCTCTCTCTCTCTCTCTCTCTCTCTCTCTCTCTCTCTCTCTCTCTCTCTCTCTCTCGGTCCGCTGAAATGCTAAACGACATTGCATGGGAAATTTAATTGATTATGGAGCAGTAATAAAAAATATTCAAATGGAGTAACTTTTAAAAAGACTTTTTTTTTTTTTTCATTTGGAAAGCATTTTTTCGTTTTTAACCATAAGCGATGCTACTATTGTTTTAATATGTCAAAATGACACGAGTGAGCTATTTAATATTGCTTTGGTATAAAGATATAATGGAAAAAATGTTAGTGGAGTTACATTATTCAGTCCGGTGTTTCAAAATCAGGTTTTTATGGACAGAAATTATGTTTGTTTTTATGAAGTTTTTCAGTATTTGTTTTTCGTCATTTGTGTTCGTTATTTTCATTGATTATATTATTTGTTTCTTGTCTTTTCCTTCTTATTCCCCATATTTTTTGTTTCCTGTACAATAAAATTGTATTTTTTGGGACGATTTGCCGTTAAAAAATATGTTCTTTACTGCCGATCCACACACACACACACACACACACACACACACACACACATATATATATATATATATATATATATATGTGTGTGTGTGTGTGTGTGTATGTATATATATATATATATATATATATATATATATATATATATATATATATATATATATATATATTATATATATATGTATATATATATATATATATATATATATATATATATATATATATATATATATATATATATATATGAGAGAGAGAGAGAGAGAGAGAGAGAGAGAGAGAGAGAGAGAGAGAGAGAGAGAGAGAGAGAGAGAGAGAGAGAGAGAGAATGGTGCAGTGTGCGTAAGGATTTTTACTCGTTGAGGATATGCCTTCTTGTGTAGGGAATGCAATATTGTGGAAGTTTTACTACATTTGGGATTTCATCCATGATTCGCCAGCTTAAGGATAACTGTGGCAAAGATGATTATGCGATTTTTTTTTCTTTACCGCTTTTAATGGGAAACAGCATAATGATAAATTATATATATATATATATATATATATATATATATATATATATATATATATATATATATATATATATATATATATATATATATATCCCTTTCAGAATAGGGATATCTTAAACGTGGTGAAAGGGTTCGTGTATCGTAATATTCAGCAAAGCTGTATTAGTTTAGTTTGCTGTGAGTGATCAGGAGAAAATCTCCCACCATCACCAATTTGCATTGGAGTAGCCAAACACTAGGCATGAATTTTGGAGCCTGTGTTACAGTGGACTAGAAATGGCTACATTTTTTGTTATTCTTAATATATATATATATATATATATATATATATATATATATATATATATATATATATATATATATATATATATATATATATATATATATATAAAGTGATGGTGTTACGATTTAAATATTTCAAATTGTAATGACATTGGTTTGAGATCCTTCCACACCAATCGTCGATTATTCTCACGCATTTTGGAAAGCGACCAAGGAAAGTTTGTGGAAAAGAAATGTTGTTCTTGCCATTCAATTTCATGCCAAAGGTAAAGATGGATTTTGTTCAATCGATTTGTGCCAACTCTTCTGTGGTATGAAGGTTTACAAAAAATATATTCCAAAATAGCAATACGTATATTCCAAAATAGCAATACTTACAGTATATTCCAAAATAGCAATACGTATATTCCAAAATAGCAATACGTATATTCCAAAATATCAATACTTATAATCCAAAATAGTGATACGTATATTTCAAAATAGCAATACGTATATTCCAAAATAGCAATACTTATATTCCAAAATAGCAATGCGTATATTCCAAAATAGCAATACGTATATTCCAAAATAGCAATACGTGACTGGTATGTACGCGCGTAAATTGCAAACAGTTACGATTTTTCCAATAGGTAGAAAGAGCCCCATATATATTTGTCGAGCCTTTAGTTAATGTACAGCTGGACATTAAACAAGTAGTTAATGGGAATAATCTCAAATAGTATAGAAAGTGGACGAGATAAATCTCTTTAGGAGCCATTTACTTTGGAACGAATTTAAGGATATTTTATGAACGGGGACCGATGGAATAAGACTTTCTCTTATGACTTTCTCCTAAGACTTTCCCTCTCTCCAAAACAATCTCTCCTCGAAATGGCCGTCGGAATCACTGGGGTGAGTTAAACGAAAAAATAAAAGTCATAAATAGATTTTCTGAAATCACATATGGATAATCTAGAATTGTATGAATGCAGTGCACCCATCTAATATGGCGCAGAAGGGGGGTGGGGTGGGTGGGAATAGATCGTTATTTCACATATGGCAATTTATAATAGTTAATATTCTCAAGT
>NC_090727.1:168866021-168876021 GCF_036898095.1 Palaemon carinicauda | reverse complement strand
AGGAAAAAAAGGGGCCCTGCGTCATCTCCGTATAATCGGGTATTGCTTAAGACCAGCTAGCTAACACTGCCCGGTCACCACGTTATTGTTGTTGTTGTTGTTGTTGTTGTTGTTGGTGTCATAGATTGCCTGGCCCTTGCAGCCAAGCACGGACACTGGCAATTATTATTTCTTATATTCTCGATTACAGAAACCTGACACTACTTAATATTTCATGGTAAAATATTTTAGTCCGGAAGTAGTGTCTACAGTATATGTGTTTGTTGACATGCATATACGCGCGCGCACAAACATGCACACACACACGTATAATAACCCATATATAATAAAGAGTAAGTGTCTGGCTGTTTACATAATTAAGTAAATATATTTACATTTCTTTCAGGTTAAGTTCAGGTTTCTCCGTCCTTTGGGTGGGGGAGGGGGGGAAGTAGTCATACTCCAGTGAGGGTTTGGTACTTGTGTGCATATCTGTCAAAATATTTAGCAGTCAATTTGGATGGGTTGTGTATACTAGTATACAGTTTATATATATATATATATATATATATATATATATATATATATATATATATATATATATATATATATATATATTGTTCTACTTCCATTTCTTATTGTATTATACGTTTAGACATTACTCTAAACAAGATCCTCTTCAGTTTGTACTCTTACTGAAGGTGAATATAATTTTTAGAGAGAGAGAGAGAGAGAGAGAGAGAGAGAGAGAGAGAGAGAGAGAGAGAGAGAGAGAGAGAGAATGAGGTAATTACCTTGACCCCTGATCTTTCCGTGCATCTTGTTCGCATATTTCTTGACGCTAAAATATTTTCGTTTTCTTGAAACCTTTCAAAAAGTTCAAAGTTATTTCCAAATTGTACAAATGTCATGTAGACTGGCTTGTAGCTTTGGCCCGAATTATAGTTGTTAACCACGGTCATATTTGACCCGAATCACATTTGCAATTTCAGAAGGTCGGAAGTATTTTCACGACTGTTTGTCCCTTACCAGACAACTTATTATTAAATCTTGTCGATCATTTTAATAAACACAAGCATTATGCGCTTCGAATTGGTTTTTTTTTTTTGAGGAATATGGTCGCTCACTGGGGTTTAAGTTCAGATATCTTTGCCCTTTTCACCTTAAAGGGCTGTGACGAACAAGAAACACCTCAGTTGCCTCTAGTTAAGACCGTTAAGGGCACGACAACTTGTGTTTGAAGGTACGATGTTAAAACTAGGATGACGACTTTCTGCTTTGGTCGACGATACTGCTTTAGAGCACCCCGGTTTTTTTTTCTTTTTCTTTTTTTCTCCGCTAGTGAATTATCCATGTAGTCAGTTTCCGGTTTTCTTCTTCTTCCTCTTCTCTTTTTTATTTATATATCTTGTTTTTTATCATTTGGTAAACTGGTTATTTCGAAAGAACGAATCGTGGAAAATTCCCTCCTGGTTTTCCTGGATAAGGACCTGAATTACGATTATGCTAAATCAAGGAAGTAACGATCCTAATAGAGGCTGTTTGGAAAGTGCTAGGATGCAAGGGAAAAAGGATTGATATAATTAAATATATTAAAAGAAGAAGTATTGAATTAAAAGCTCAAGATAGAGACGACTGGCGAAATCTAACCGAGGCCCTTTGCGTCAATACGCGTAGGAGGAGATGATGATGATGATGATGAAAATTCTTGCGGAGCAATGATCACATGCATAAAATCTATTTAAATAGATTAAAAAAAAATTAGAAAAATTGGTTGGGTTTAATATCAATGTTGATTTAATAAATGTGATATTTGTCAAACGTGGAGAAATTGAAATAAATTGGATTATAACACTATTACAAAATTATTTCTGAAGTTATCTCACCTATACTTTTAATAAGAATTATTGGCTTTGTATATATTTCTTTTCTTAATTTGTCATTAATATTTTCCCTCTTATCATCCAGCATCTTTTCTCATGACCAGATTCGTTATTTTGCATAAACATATTTTAGGTACCGGTAGTGTTTTTACGTTATTCTTGATTGGTATTATTTATTTATTAAATTATTTACTGTATGTATAATTTTTATTATATTCGGTATATGATTCTCCTCTTATTGCGCTTAGTGATTTCTGCCATAAAATTAAGGAATATATATATATATATATATATATATATATATATATATATATATATATATATATATATATATATATATATATATGTATATATATATGTATATATATACATACATATATATATATATATATATATATATATATATATATATGTATATATATATATATATATATATATATATATATATATGTATATATATATATATGTATATATATACATATATATATATATATATATATATATATATATATATATATATGTATATATATATATATATATATATATATATATATATATATATATATATATATATATATATATATTGTTTTTCTTTATCGAGTCCAATTCTTTTCTTAATAGGATTTTTTTAGGATTTCCTAGTATCATTTTCTTCCTGGACAACTTTTTTTATCCAAGCATCTTTCTAAGTATTATTTTTCAACTTACAAAAGGAAATATTGTTTTATAGAAAACGAATTTATAAGTTTGTATTTAATAACTTATAATAATAAGTTCATTTACCTAATTAGTAAGCGACGCTTTAACAGGAGAAAATACTGATATGATGAGACAATGTCTCGTGGTTGAGCTCCCAAGTACAAAACAAATATAATTAATTAGGTTAAAATATAAGAAACTTTGCGAAGATTGATAAAAAGCGATCAGCTCGTGAATACATCCTTTAGAATGTAAATATTCAGTGTAAACAATTTCATTGTTTTATATTTTTCCTAGAGCAAGCGAACTTTATGACTTGATTAATCCTTTTGGACACATTGCCGCCCCCCCCCCCCCCTATTTTTTTCCAGTCAGCCACGTGAACTAATTTCATCAGCATTGTTGGGGGTGGGTTTTTTTTTTTTTTTTTTTTTTTTAACAGTCATCCTTGGTACAAAATAAATATGTTCAGGAAGTTTATTTTGTCTTTAAGGAAGTTTTTATTTGTTCCTCTTTTTTTTAATAACAATTTTTTAATCGCTTTAATTCTATTAGAATAAAAATATCCTTTCCCTTAACAGTGTGATTATAAGAAAAATTAGTTTACTTTATTAATTTCTTTATAACTCTAAATTTTTCACTTCCAGATATAGTTAATCATGATTTTATTTCCAAACTTTTACTTTATAATTTTGGCTCTGAACTTTCCGTTCGTTGTGTTGGGAAGATTATAATGATTCATTTTTATAATTCATATTTTATTTTTCACTTCAATCATATTTTTTATTTTGTTGAATTCGTCCTCAAAAAATTCAGAGGTGACTAAAGAGTTTGCCTTCGTTTGAAAGGAGTTGGGCTTCTTGACTGTAGTTGTGCAATGTCTTCTGGCCTGTTTGGAAAGAGATATAGAGAAAAAAATGTAGATTTACCTTGTTTAGTAAAGCCGTCTCTCTCTCTCTCTCTCTCTCTCTCTCTCTCTCTCTCTCTCTCTCTCTCTCTCTCTCTCTCTCTCTCTCTCTCTCTCTCTCTCTATATATATATATATATATATATATATATATATATATATATATATATATATATATATATATATATATATATGTGTGTGTGTGTGTGTGTATATATATAAAGTATATACTATATATATATATATATATATATATATATATATATATATATATATATATATACAGTATATATATAATGTATATAAAGTATATACTGTATATATATATATATATATATATATATATATATATATATATATATGTATATATATATATATATATATATATATATATATATATACTATATATATATATATATATATATATATATATACAGTATATATATATATATATATATATATATATATATATATATAATGTATATAAAGTATATACTGTATATATATATATATATATATATATATATATATATATATATATATATATATATATATATATATATATATATATACATATATATATATACTGTATTTTGCTTTTAAATATCTTAAATCACATTTCATGAGGCACAACTCCCTTTGTAATACAGGGTCTTTTTTCAGTAATAGTTTAGGGATGGTATATTTGTTCCTGTAGTTCGCTGTCAATCATTGAAATTCTTGCTATTGAGAATTTTTTTTTCTTCCAAGTCAGAATTTTAATAGAATGAAAGAATTCTGTAAATTTGCCTGAAGATAAAGTTATGTTGGAAGTTATTTATTGATAAACAAAAGTTATTTTAGGATAAACAGAGGTTAATAGAAGTTTTAATTTGTGAAATTAATGTTATTTAAGGTTACCTGTGGATTAAATGATTTTTATATAAATTTGATTAAATAAATAAGGTTAAGCGATGAAGGAGGTTATTCGAAATTAGTTTGCCGTGAAGATATCGTTATATAAAATACCTTGTTGTTTAAAGTAAAAATAATGTTGTTAGTAAATGAAAGGATGTTTGTAAAAGCTTATTTATATGGAAAATAAGGTCGTAGGTTGATAAAGATTGATTGATTGATTAGGAGTTATCTGGTATCCTGACATCTATGGTCAAGGTTGATAAGGAGGATTCGCTAAGTATTTTCTTGTTAAAATGTGGTTATCATTTGATAAAAGCGCAATTAAAGAAACCATATTAAGGAAAAATAAGTTATTAGTTGATAAGGGAGATTGTTAGAAATTTCTCTTGTTTTAAAAAAAAAGTTGTTAGCTATTCAAGGTAGGTTCTCTAACTCTCTATTTTGACAAAGGAAGGAACAGATTTGATAAACATTACTTTGGAAATTTTTGATCAAGAACTGTCAGTGGACACATTAAATAGCTCATTAAGTTCACTAACCTTTTTTAATTTTTATTTCCATTGCCATATTTATAAAAAAATTTAATTTTTTACTCCTCTTAGTTCAAAGTACAATTTATAGGTTATTAGAGGATGATTGTTCATTAGAGATTTTTTTTTTCTAATTAAGAGAAATATTAAAATTAATAAGTTGGTACCGAGTGAAAATTTAATTTAATGATGGTTTTTGTAATTCATTAAGGAAAGAACGAAATATGCTTACAATTTTGACTTTTATAATGATCTCTCTCTCTCTCTCTCTCTCTCTCTCTCTCTCTCTCTCTCTCTCTCTCTCTCTCTCTCTCTCTCTCTCTCTCTCTCTCTCAGTTTATGTTTGAAGGTAATGATACAAGCACATAATTGTATATCATATCCGCCGTTACCTGTATTTTACGACATTATTAAAATGTATTAGAAGCGAAAGGAAACTTGAGAGGAGGGTATACGTGGGAAAGGGTGTGTTATTATTATTATTATTATTATTATTATTATTATTATTATTATTATTATTGTTGTTGTTGTTGTTGTTGTTGTTGTTGTTGTTATATTTATTTTCATTTTTTTATTTTTATTATTTATTATTATCATTATTATTATTATTATTATTATTATTATTATTATTATTATTATTATTAGTATATAACCCTTGTTGGAAAAGCAAGATGCTGTAAGCCCAAGGGCTTATAAGGCTTGTAAGGTGGATAGGAGGGGATAGATGGTGAGGATACGGTATGATAGTTATCTGATAGGGTTCTGGGCGGATAGCTGTTGTGATTGAGGGTAGATAGTAATAGATAGTTGGTCAGTAAGAGTGTTTACGGCTAATGGATAGATGAGGACGGATGAAGTGGGAAAAAGGATAGGCGAAATGAGGCTAGTGGTGAATCACATGATATTACGGAAATGAGCATTTGAGTATCTGCAGGCTAATTTATTTCATGCTCCTCCCCTCCGTTACTCCCCCCGGTCAACCACGCTCCCCAGTTCGCTCCCCCCCCCCACCCCCCCCCCCACCCCACCCCCGCGCGATCCGGTCATTAGCGGCCCGAAATTATGTTTAAAAATATGTATTCGCTCTCATACATGTCTGGGTCAATTACGATGTGCATTTTGGCAAAGTAATTACATCGCAAGTTACGAGTCTGTGTCCGGAGTGCCTGTCAACCAGGGTGGTGATTTGGCCTTCAACTACCATTGAGGACAATCCTTGGCGGTCTTAACTCATCCTCCACCTCAGTGCAATCCCATACCTCCTCCTCATCTTCTCTCCTCTCCTCTCCTCTCCTCTCCGTTTTTTTCTTCCACTGGCTTCCTTTTTTCCATATAAATTATTTCTAACGTTATTATTATTAATAATATTATTATTATTGTTATTATTATTATTATTATTATTATTATTATTATTATTGTTGTTGTTGTTGTTGTTCAATATATCAAAATAGTTATTTTTTTTAGCCATACAAGTTACGAATATTGATCATTACTCTGCATTCAGTAGAATAGATAAAACGCATATTATAGATGTATCTACTATATGTATATTTTGTAATAAATATACGCATTACTTAAAAACTGATCTCTCATTTGTAAATACTTTGGCAATGACCTCAATGAATTTGTGCATGTGATTTTTTTCAATATTAAAAATATGAAAATAAAATTTCAGTTTTTTACATATTTCATCAATCGTATTCCTTCAACGAAGGTTTGTTAACAAGCAATTTTCTTTGCTCCCCATGTCGATATATTTTTTGTGCTAATTTTGGAATTTGTTAACATTTAATCACCTATAAATAGTATCATACATTTTAATCTCATTAGAATTTAGTCAGATAATTGGCTTGCTAATCATTAAGTAAATATTTATTTTCATTTTGTGATTTTTTTCAGTTGTTTTTTATTACAACTATTATTTGATTTTGTTTTGTTAATTTTGATTATATGTAACATTTTCTATTATTAATTTTGATTATATGTATTATTTGCTATTATTAATTTTGATTAGATGTATTATTTGTTATTATTCTGTTGATTTTTATTACATGTATGCTTTGCTATAATTCTATATTTACTTGTTTCTTCTACATTCATTTCAATTAACAAACAGGTGTTGGTGAGCTTTAGCTATTGTTTTCGGAAATTCTAATATATTAAATTTTTTTTCATTAATTTTTTTCACGAGTTTTTAACAATTCATACAACCTTTTTTTTTTTTAAATAATCAAGTGATTGGTTTAAATGTAGAAAGTATGCATTAAGGATTTTATTTCTTTCGGGTGATGCATCGAAGTTTTATTTCTAGCTAATATTTTTTGGTCTTGGGGAAGAGAGAGAGAGAGAGAGAGAGAGAGAGAGAGAGAGAGAGAGAGAGAGATAGAGAGTTATTGGAAGTAAGTGTGGTCGTTCCGGAGTCTTTGAGATTAAAGCATAGATTATAACTTTTCTTTAAATGTTATCTTTAGTCTATTTTTGTACGTTCTCTCTTATGCATCACCAAGCAGACTTGTAAGAAATATTAACATAACTAAAACATGAAAGAATTATTATAGAACAGAAACATCAAAAGTGAAAATTATGATGATTTAGTATTGTATGTGTTTCACTCGTAAGTCAATTTTGTAGTAGTTATTTTTTTTATGAATGACGAACACTTTTTATGATTTAAATTTCATTGTATTTTATTATCAAAAGAAGGGTAATTTTATTTTCAAAATATCTGATCGTAGTTAGCGTGTTTTCTTTTTCTTATTCTCTTGTATATTGTTCTTAATTATTGGTATTCCGCACTTATAGTGAAATAAACTTTTAATTACAAATTGAAAGTGGATCTTATGGGATTAAATTAGTATTAATGATCGAATGATATTCTTTCTTAGAGAAATGAAATGTCTTTCAGTACAAATAAAGCAACGCGTCATGATTGTACATTAGATAGATATAAAACATTATGACAATAAGAATTAAATAACACTTTTTAGAAATTCTAAAATCCCAGTAGCGTCTGTCCAATTAAGCAGACTTAAGCAAACGGTATTTCGCAATTTTTTGCTTCATCTCATATATTATTTGAAGCAAAGTTTTTTTTTCTCCATTATTTGATACTTTTTTTTATTCCAATTACGAAACGAGTATCTTTTTTTTTTCTTGGAAAATTATGCGTACTCTTTATTCGCAATTTTTTTTTTTTTTTGCGGGGGGGGGACTTATAATATATTAATTGAAGTAAAGTTTTTTCTCTCTGTTATTTGATACTTTCTTTGACTCCAATTACGAAACAGTGTTTTTTTCTCCCCTTGGAAAATTATGTCTAATCTTTATTCGCAACTTTTTTTTTTTTTGGTTTCATATAATATATTAATTGAAGTAAAGTTTTTTCTCTCCATTATTTGATACTTTCTTTGATTCTAATTACGAAACGATTTTTTTCCCTTGGAAAATTATTTCTAATCTTTAGATTAAATATCAAGAGAACGAACATATGCCATTATATTTTTCTGTCTCGCTAATTCCTTTTTCCTTCTTCTTTCACAGGTACGTAGGATGAGTTCCAGGCGGGGCACCTTCCTGGAGCTCCTGCAGGTTGGTACAAAGAAAAGAAAAGAAAAAAATATCCTGGAAGTACAGTATGTAAATTTATATCTTAATTTTATGTTCGGGTGCATTTTTGGGTGTATGTAAGGATATTTTTATAACCCATTGATGATTGCTTCTAATAACCCTTATCTTGATATTTTGTTAACGATCAATCTTAACTTCAGAAACAAAAGAAAATCGCTGGCAGTACAGTATGTAAATCTACTGTATATCTTAAGTTTATATTCGTGCGCATATTTTTATACCGTATGCTGGTATATAATGCGTTGATAATTGCTCTTATTAACCCTTATTTTGAGTATTTGTTAACGTTCAATCTTAACTTTAGAAAGAAAAAAAAATCCTATAAGTACTGTTTGTGAATCCATATCTTGAGTTGATATTCGAGCGCATTTGTAGGAGTATGTAGGGATATCTTTATACCGTACGCTGGTATAGAATGCGTTGATAATTGCTCTTATTAACCCTTATTTTGAGTATTTGTTAACGTTCAATCTTAACTTTAGAAAGAAAAAAAAATCCTATAAGTACAGTTTGTGAATCCATATCTTGAGTTGATATTCGAGCGCATTTGTAGGAGTATGTAGGGATATCTTTATACCGTACGCTGGTATAGAATGCGTTGATAATTGCTCTTATTAACCCTTATTTTGAGTATTTGTTAACGTTCAATCTTAATTCAGAAAGAAAAGAAAATTGGTGGCTGTACAGTATGTGAATCTATATCTTAAGTTCATGTTCGTGCGCATTTTGGGTGTATGTACGGATATTTTATACCGTAACGCTGGTAAAAAATGCGTTGATAATTACTCTTATTAACCCTTATCTTGAGTTTTTGTTAACGTTCAATCTCACTCAGAAAAAAGAAAATTGGTGGCAGTACAGTATGTGAATCTATATCTTAAGTTGATGTTCGAGTGCATTTGTGGGTGTATGCTGGGATATTTTTATACCGTACGCTGGTATATAATGCGTTGATAATTACTTTTATTAGCCCTTATCTTGAGTTTTGTTCACGTTTACTCTTAACGTATCTTGTCATATCTGAATCTCCTTTGATAGTTTTTGTAATTTATCTATTCGTGAATTTTAACAACCAGGGATATATAATTTGCGTTTTCACAAAGGAAAAAAAATCACTTTAGATGTTCCAAACTAATCTTTCGCTTGAATCAAACAAAACTTGTATTTATTCTAAACAATTTTTGTTGTATGCTACCTCCTCAACAATATCCACATTTCATCTTTATCAATTTTGTCTGACGCTTTCTCTTGGTCCAAATAGGTCACACATGACTTTCCCATGTTACTCTCAAACTTCTAACAGAAACAGTTGTTTATTATCTCAGTATTCTCCCCTTATCAATCCCGTTGCCCTCTGTCTTACTTTCTCAATCGCAATCATACCATAATACTGGCCTATTTTACTATGTCCTTTTTTTTCAGTCACTTCCGATATCTTCATTGAATGGAAGAGTTAATTCTCCAATCTTTTCCTTTGG
>NC_090727.1:168858521-168861021 GCF_036898095.1 Palaemon carinicauda | reverse complement strand
GTAGGGAAAGATTATTAGGCTGAAGAACCGATGAAAGGAAAAATGGTTTGGTGGAGAAATCGGTTGAGGAGAGGGTCTCTATTGCTTAAATTGTTGTAGAGAAAAAGAGATTGTTGGTGGAACCGATAAGAAAGGAAGGGGATTGTGATTGGTATATAGTAGGGCATGGGTTCGACATTTGAAAACAGCGAATCAGGACTAGTGGAACCGTTAGAGAGAGAGAGAGAGAGAGAGAGAGAGAGAGAGAGAGAGAGAGAGAGAGAGAGAGAGAGAGAAGGTGGTTTGAAGATGAAAAAAAAAAGATGATTGGAATGTTGAGTGGTACTTAACTAGATTACAAAAAAACTTATTTTTTATGGATTTATTTTCTTGCTTATTTTGTTGGACATTTTAATAGATTTAAATGAACTTATTTGAGTTCTTGATGTTTTTTGTAATTCTTTAAAGAATAAGGAACGTGAAATTAACGCGATGAGACTGTTGCTGAAAACTTCATTAATTTGGGTAGGTGTATGATATTTTTAAGAAAACCATAAGAATATTACTTTTCCTTGAGGACTAAACTTTATTAAATTGTAAAAGAATACATGGAAATTTTGGCTAGGTGTGTGATATTTTTAAGAAAATCATAAGAATATTATTTTTCCTAGAGGACTAAACTTTATTAAATTGTAAAAGAATATATGTAAATTTATTAAAACTCAGTTTTGCGTGAAAATTTAAAGTATTACATCGTAGGATATAGACAACACGGGTTTGATTTATTGCCTTATTGTGTTCAAAACATAATTTCTCTGTTCAGGAGAAATATTCTTAGAAGGTTACTATGTGATATTGAACATTTATTTTAGAATATAATCTTATTTGAGACCCATGCAAATGAATGGGAAGAAGCTCATTAACTAGCAATATTACTTATCTTAACGAATAAGCAATAAATGTTTATTTTACAAGAAAATCGGTCATCAGAGCGAAGTAGTACTGTAATCGGTGTGAATATCAGATGAATTTATTTAATTGAATATTGAATTATCTAAGTATTCGTTTATAGAATAATGTTCATGGCTATATTAACTAATTAGCACGTTACCCTTTTTGTAAGTGATTAATGATGAAAAATACACATTTTACAGAGGATTGAAAAGTTCAAATATTAATATAGAGAGAAAAAATAAACATTGAATCTTTACTACCTGGAAAGCGTGTTTGTGATTAACTTATTTCACAGGAAATTTGCTGTTTATTAAAACTACATCTATTGCAGTGACTGAGCTTAATTTCTTTAATAATACTGTGTTTGAGAGAGAGAGAGAGAGAGAGAGAGAGAGAGAGAGAGAGAGAGTTGTGGGTAAATGAGTGTTAGCATATCATCTGAAGGCAAAGTTATTTTTATTAAAAGCAATTATATCAATATATAACTGCAATATTTGTTCACCTTGTAATTAGCATTTCATTAAGAAGAGGAAATGACTCTAATTCCATTTCTCTTTACGAATAAGCGAACTATTTTTAACATCCTGTGGATTTCTACAAATTTTTATATTGCAAATTTCACTAAGTTATTCTTTTCCTCTCTGATATGTTTCATAGCGAAAATTAAAAAAAAAAAAAAAAAAAAAAAAAAAAAAAAAAAAAAAAAAAAAAAAAAAAAAAAAAACTATTTTAGTAATCATGTAGTAATATTTTGCTCAATCCCCAGTTGTGGTGGTGGCGGTGGCCGATGTGGTAACACCCCTGACTGGTGAACGCCAGACTGGGGTTCGACTTAGCTCAAACTCGATACTTTCTTTGGTTGCTACAACCTCACCATCCATTATGAGCTAAGGATGGGGCTTTGGGTGAGCCTATAGGTCTAACCTGCTGAGTCATCAGCAGCCATTGCCTGGCCCTCCCTGGTCCTAGCTTGGATGGAGAGGGGGGCTCCGGCGCTGATCATATGTTTAGTAGGGTCAGTCTCTTGGGCATTGTCCTGCTCGATAGGGCAATGTCACTATCCCTTGCCTCTGCCATTCATGAGCGGCCTTTTAACCTTTAAAACTGGCCAAGTGGTTGTCACTGTCTCTACAAGTTTGCCGGACCAGGATTCGATTCCCGGCCGGTGTCAAGCTCTTGTCTATGTGTGATTTCGCCTGGGGCTCTGATCCGAGGTCGTTAAGAGAATCCGGACATTAATGTATTAAAAATATATGGCCTATTTGAATGTGAAAAACACGCCTAAATGTGCAAAAATATATCTATAATATATATATATATATATATATTTATATATATATATATATATATATATATATATATATATATATACACACACACACACACATACACACACACACATATATATATATATAGTATATATATATATATATATATATATATATATATATATATACACACACACATACACATATATATATATATATATATATATATATATATATATATATATATATATATATATATATATATATATACACGCACGAGCGTATTCATGCTTGTGTAC
>NC_090727.1:168853643-168858021 GCF_036898095.1 Palaemon carinicauda | reverse complement strand
CCCCAACGACACACCACCACCACCAACCCTCCTCCGCTATTCCAATCCCAATGTTTGATCCATTCCCCTATCCATCAATCCAACCCTGTCCTCTTCCCTAGGTGAGAGCATACAAACATACAAACACGGAAACAAACAGGTCCACCTGAACCGACCTGGTCTACCTACACATACCTATCCCCATTCCCCAGGCGCTGGACTACACACGCACACGCGCGCGCCCTCGTAAACGCACGCACATGCACAAAACAAAGTCATTTCACTCCAGCTAGGCCCAGATACGATTATATCCTATCCATACTTCATATGGTTTTCAACCGGGCAAATTTCACGTCATCTATTTTGCACGAGGATCCTCTTGTGTGTAATTTATTTTATGCAACGCAATGAATTGTTGATACCCTTTTGGAAATGGACACTGGCAAGAGAGAGAGAGAGAGAGAGAGAGAGAGAGAGAGTTGAGAGAGAGAGAGAGATCAAATAGGAAAGTTTTGATGCCTGACATGTTTACAAGCCTACTAGTTTTGTTTTATCTATTCATTTCTTATGGTATTTTCTATATAATGTTCAAAGATTCTACACACAGACAGATACACATGCGTATATATGCACATATATACATATATCTAAATACAATATGTGCAAATGCATATGTGTGTCTATATATATATATATATATATATATGTATGTGTATATATGTGTATATATATATATATATATGTATATATATATATGTGTGTGTGTATATGTATGTGTGTATGTGTTTATACATGGTTCTAGTAAGTTAAGTTTCATAGGCTGAATTTGACCTTTTGATCCGTAAGCGTTTCCGTGCTATTAGTACGATAAAGGACTGCCAACGAAGCAGGGGAAGGAAGAAAAGACGGTGGATTGACGAGCTAAGAAAAATTGCGGATATGAATTAGCATAGAAGAACCATAAACATAAGAATGTTGAAAGACATAATCAGAGGTCATTGTCTCCTGACTAAATATATATATATATATATATATACCGTATATATATATATGGACTAGAATATATATATATATATATATATATATATTGTATTATATTATAGCCACGAAAGGAAAAATGAAAAGACTTGATTGGAGTTAGTACTTTCGTCCATTCAGGACATTATCAATATATATATATATATATATATATATATTATCTATACATATATATATATACATATAAATATATATTTGATATATATATATTATGTGTGTGTGTGTGTGTTTGCATCTTGCCTTTGCTTAATTATAGTTCCTTGGGAACTTCGTATTGAAATATACAAGAAACCTTGATCCATGACTCTATATACATTGGATTAGCGCCCCACGGTAGGATCAGGGTGATCCAGAAAATAGTAATGGCTGATTATGACTGCTGGTAGATGTATATGGTTCCGTAAATCCTTCATCCGAAACTCCCAAGGATGAAAAGGTTTCTTGAGCTACTTAAAAGTATCGTGGTTGAGCGTGACTGCAACTCCCGTTCAACAGATTGCGAGTCGACCCAATTAACCCTATTTTTAAGGAAACGCTGCAAATAAGGATTACTATTCTGTAGTGATATAAACTAGAAAAAAAAATAAAAATGAATGAATAAATAATGATTGCAACATTATTAAAATCCCCGAATAATGATTCTACATCGAAATTCCATACTTGCAAAAATCTTTCTGGCGGTTTTTTTTTTAATTAATTTTTTTTTTTTCAATCAAATTTATGTCCATCAAAGTTAATGTAGATGATATTACCACTCAAATCCCAAGACTCATATTCATTTTCATCGACTCATTCAAATGGCTGTCTTGGCCGAATTTTCTTGCTAATACCCAGTTTACTATGCTATATAAACCTCTCAAAAGAGATATCAGATGAGGGGACTAATTGGAATGCTTTACACCTTTGGTATATAAGACCTTGCATAATTATGTGAAGTTTTTTATTCATGCAGTTTTTTATTGGTTAATGAACACATAGTTGGCTACATATACTGTATATACAGTATATATATATATAGTATATATATATACATATATATATATATATACATATGTATATGTGTGTGTGTATATACATATAATATATATATATATATTTTTTTTTTGTGTGTATATATATACATAATATATGTATATATGTATATATACACACACATATATATATATATGTATATATACACATATATATATATGTATATATACACATATATATATGTATATATATATACATGCAATATATACATATATATATATATGTGTATATAAAGTATATATATATATATATATATATATTAGTGTGCGCGACCCTTCAAAATGACTGGTAAAATATTTATATAGATATGCACACGCACCCTCCTCCCCCCTTACATTTACCCGAGAGACGGGGAAAGCTGAGCGTGACCGGATATATATATATATATTATGTGGTGTTGTGTGTGGTGTGTGGTGTGTCTGTGTGGTGTGTATATATATATATATATATAGCCAGACACTTGCTATATTATTTATATATTTATAATATTTATATATATTATATACTATATTTATATATTATATATATATAGCCTGAGACGACGTTCTATATTATATAGGGTATATATATATATATATACTATATATACATACATACATACATACATGCATATACAGTATATTTGTATATACTGTATACACACACTTGTTTTTTTCCTATGCATTGTTAAATTTTAGTATATACAATAGGTTACTCTTCCCAGCTGAAAAGTATAGCATATATACAAATACTAGATTATACTGTATATATTTTCCTTTTATGATGATGTTCAGAGTTTGAAACACACCGCGATGTAATTTATTTATAACCTTTTAAATGTCATAGAAAATGATTGACTTATCAATAAAAACCTCTCTACAATATCTAGTCCCTCTTTTATCCACCTTAACACTTTGCACGATTTCCCTTTCCGTTATGTCGTGCAATGCGTCGAGTCGGTGGTTAAAGTCTGATTACGGATTGTTTGAAGAGTAAATAGCGCGAAAATTTATGCGCGCCAAATTTTGGAATCTTTCAAAAAAAATATTCTAAGCACCCCTGCAGTGACCAGCGCCCTTTACATACTCCGCACGATTTTAATCGCTTGACACGACACATTGCACGACATTGCTGGAACGGAAATTGTGCATGTGTTGTGCAGGTGTCGAGGTGGCTTTACTGCTAATGTCAATCTTTTGTCTGCTCATCTATCCATCCTTCCACCGCCCGTTGTAGTGGGGGAGGGGTGGGATATCCACGCCCAGGAAACAACCTGACAGCTTCAAGAAATCCTCACAAGAGTGAAAGGAGAAAAAACCAGGCCGTTGCGTGAAGCTTGGCAGAGCAGAAAGTTTGATGTTTTACAAATTGGCGCTATTAATGTGCCATCGTCCACCACGTCACGTCACAGGAACTGCCTGTTGACAGCTCCCGTCGGGGTGCGGCCGATTGCAACGGCGGCTTGCCGACCGACCGACCGACCGACCGACGGACGGGGGAGAAGAAGAGGTAGATCTGCTGTGGAGGGTGTAAATTGAAGTGGTGGGGGGAGGGGGTGTGTGTGTTCGTTTGAGTAGAACCATTGTAGGAAAAGTGATTGGTTGGTTTGAACCATTTTAAGTGTCTTTCGATGGTGAGGAATTATTTTTTAAGGAACCGGTGATGTGGAAGATAGTTTAGCGGTGGAACCAATGAAGGAAAAGTTGGTTTGACGATGGAACCGTTTGCAGGAGGGAAATTGTTAGGAAGCCGATGTAGGGAAAGATTATTAGGCTGAAGAACCGATGAAAGGAAAAATGGTTTGGTGAGAAATCGGTTGAGGAGAGGGTCTCTATTGCTTAAATTGTTGTAGAGAAAAAGAGATTGTTGTGGAACCGATAAGAAAGGAAGGGGATTGTGATTGGTATATAGTAGGGCATGGGTTCGACATTTGAAAACAGCGAATCAGGACTAGTGGAACCGTTAGAGAGAGAGAGAGGAGAGGAGTGAGAGAGAGAAGATGAGAGAGAGAAGGTGGTTTGAAGATGAAAAAAAAAAGATGATTGGAATGTTGAGTGGTACTTAACTAGATTACAAAAAAAACTTATTTTTTATGGATTTATTTTCTTGCTTATTTTGTTGGACATTTTAATAGATTTAAATGAACTTATTTGAGTTCTTGATGTTTTTTGTAATTCTTTAAAGAATAAGGAACGTGAAATTAACGCGATGAGACTGTTGCTGAAAAACTTCATTAATTTGGGTAGGTGTATGATATTTTTAAGAAAAACCATAAGAATATTACTTTTCCTTGAGGACTAACTTTATTAAATTGTAAAAGAATACATGGAAAATTTTGGCTAGGTGTGTG
>NC_090727.1:168826143-168838643 GCF_036898095.1 Palaemon carinicauda | reverse complement strand
GGTCATCGAACGTTCCGGTTATCAGTATCTGCCAATTCTTATCGGCGCACTGAAACTGACGTCGAAAACTGACATCGCAAAACTACGGTCATCGAACGTTCCGGTTATCAGTATCTGCCAATTCTTATCGGCGCACTGAAACTGACGTCGCAAAACTACGGTCATCGAACGTTCCGGTTATCAGTATCTGCCGATTCTTATCGGCACACTGAAACTGACGTCGCAAAACTACTGTCATCGAACGTTCCGGTTATCAGTATCTGCCAATTCTTATCGGCGCACTGAAACTTACGTCGCAAAACTACGGTCATCGAACGTTCCGGTTATCAGTATCTGCCGATTCTTATCGGCGCACTGAAACTGACGTCACAAAACTACGGTCATCGAACGTTCGTGTTTTCAGTATCTGCCGATTCTTATCAGCGCACTGAAACCGACTTCACAAAACTGCGGTCATCAAACGTTCGTGTTTTCAGTATCTGTCGATCCTTATCGGCGCACTGAAACTGACGTTGGAAAACTGGGATCATCGAACGTTCCGGTTTTCAGAATTCTTATCGGCGCACAGAAACTGATGTCGTAAAACTACGGTCATCGAACGTTCCGGTTTTCAGAATTCTTATCGGCGCAATGAAACTAACGTCGCAAAACTACGGTCATCGAACGTTCCGGTTTTCAGTATCTGCCGATTCTTATTGGCGCACTGAAACTGACGTCGCAAAACTACGGTCATGGAACGTTTGGTTTTCAGTATCTGCCGATTCTTAACGGCGCACTGTAACTGACATCGCAAAACTACGGTCATCGAACGTTCGTTTTTTCAGTATCTGCCGATTCTTATCGCCGCACTGAAACCGACGTCGCAAAACTGCGGTCATCAAACTTACGTGTTTTCAGTATCTGTCGATTCTTATCGGCGCACTGAAACTGACGTTGCAAAACTGGGGTCATCGAACGTTCCGGTTTTCAGAATTCTTATCGGCGCAATGAAACTAACGTCGCAAAACTACGGTCATCGTACGTTCCAGTTTTCAGTATCTCCCAATTCTTATTGGCGAACTGAAATTGACATCGCAAAACTACTGTCATCGAACGTTCCAGTTTTCAGTATCTGCCAATTCTTATCAGCGCACTGAAACTGACGTCGCAAAACTACGGTCATGGAACGTTCCGGTTTTCAGTATCTGCTGATTCTTATCTGGTTTTTGGTATTTGCCGATTCTCATCGACACACTGAAACTAACGTCGCAAAACTACGTTCATCGAACGTTCCAGTTTTCGGTATTTGCCGATTTTTATCGGCACACTGAAACTGACGTCGCAAAACTACAGTCATCCAACGTTCTAGTTTTCAGCATTTGCCGATTTTTATCGGCCCACTGAAACTGGCGTCGCAAAACTACGGTCATCCAACGTTCTGGTTTTTAGTATTGGCCGATTTTTATTGGCACACTGAAACTGACAGGCAAATCTACGGTCATCCAACGTTCCGGTTTTCAGTATTGGCTGATTTTTATTGGCACACTGAAACTAATGTCGCAAAACTACGGTCATCGAACGTTCCGGTTTTAGGTATTTGCCGATTCTCATCGGCACACTGAAACTGACGTCGCAAAACTACGTTCATCGAACGTCCCAGATTTCGGTATTTGCCGATTTATATCGGCCCACTGAAACTGGCGTCGCAAAACTACGGTCATCCAACGTTCTGGTTTTTAGTATTGGCCGATTTTTATTGGCACACTGAAACTGACGTAGCAAATCTACGGTCATCCAACGTTCCGGTTTTCAGTATTGGCCGATTTTTATTGGCACACTGAAACTGACGTAGCAAATCTACGGTCATCCTACGTTCCGGTTTTCAGTATTGGCTGATTTTTATTGGCACACTGAAACTAACGTCGCAAAACTACGGTCATCCAACGTTCCGGTTTTAGGTATTTGCCGATTCTCATCGGCACACTGAAACTGACGTCGCAAAACTACGTTCATCGAACGTCCCAGATTTCGGTATTTGCCGATTTATATCGGCACACTGAAACTGGCGTCGCAAAACTACGGTCATCCAAAGTTCTGGTTTTTAGTATTGGCCGATTTTTATTTTCACACTGAAACTGGTGTCGCAAAACTACGGTCATCCAAAGTTCTGGTTTTTAGTATTGGCCGATTTTTATCGGCACACTGAAACAGGCGTCGCAAAACTACGGTCATCCAACGTTCTAGTTTTCAGTATTTGCCGATTTTTATCGGCAAACTGAAACTGGCGTCGCAAAACTACGGTCATCGACGCAATGGTCCAATGGTAGGAAATTCAATTTCTGCACGTGCACATGTGACTTCAGCTGATTATAAACCGAGAAGGTGATTTTGGCTGGGAGGATGTTCCTAATTGGCTCTCCGGATTACATGATCGATTGCACATTAATGGGGAATTTTAATGAGCACGTAAGACAGGATGGATGCAATTAGGCGAAAAAATCATCCTCCATTCCTTCGTGTTGTCGGTTTCTACTTTTTTCTATTCCCCCTTTTTTTACGTTTTATGTATTAGCATTTATTTATCTTTTTTCGCCATTTTGCTTTGACATGCACGCACGCTTGATTAATGTTGAGTCTTGTTTCCTGTGGCTTGTGTCTTCTGGTCTTTCGAGATTTGGTTAATTTATTAGTGTAATGAAGGATTATTGTTATTATTATTATTATTATTATTATTATTATTATTATTGATATTAATGTCATTATTGTTGTTATTATTATTGTTATTTTTATTTTTATTATTATTATTATTGTTGTTTCTGTTATTATATAATCTTCATTAACATATTAATAATGATAATAATGACAATAGTAGTAATAATAATATTAATAATAATAAATAGTAATTATAGTGAATTCTTAATGTGATATTGTCTTATTTTCCGAAAATAATAGAATTATTATTATTATTATTATTATTATTATTATTATTATTATTATTATTATTATTATTTATGAAGACACACGTAATTTATGTTGTGAATTGTTTTCGTTAGACTTCTATTTATTACTGGCTTTTAGAAAACGAATATGGGCCATATAAATGTTTTGACTCAGTAATATATGTTCATCCCACTTTATCATGAAATTATACAACCGTCACTACAGATATTTGCTGGAGCCAGCTTCTGTTGTGTCCTCAACTGAGAGAACTTGGCGGGGGACGGGCATAGCAGTTAGTCAATTAAATTGATGAAGAAATTGAAGGGAAAAAAAAGGCCTTTATGTTTAAGGGCCCTTTTTTATTTAGACACCTTTGATTCGGGCATCGTTTGGGAGAAGGAGTAACGGAATCAGATTTTTTTTTTAATTGAATCTCTCAGATTTTCAGACTTGCTTTGATATGCTGGAAATTCAAACCTCTAAATACCTTATGCATTCCCACCTTCCCTGTTTATCACCCCCTCTCTTTACTTCATGTATAGTTCGATCCCTCATTGTTGAGATTGGTTTGATGGAAGAAAAAAACATTACAATCGTTTTTTTTTTTTTTTATAATTTCTGGTCCTGAGACATCCGTTACCTATCATTCAAATACTAAGCCACTCCTCATATTGACAAGGCCGTATACATGTAGGCCTACCTCAATCGGGAAGCGGATGATGATAAGGAAAAAAAAAAGAATTGGCCTATAATGAAATTGATCCATTCCGAGTGCCAGGTGTGAGCAGGACAGAGGAGGCCTAAAAGCAATCTCCCCCCCCACCCCCCACCCCCCCGCACCTTTAATTAAAGACTATCGAAAGGAATCTTTGTTGCGTCCAGCGGTGGGAATCGCACTGGATTCCCATTTTTGGGGTGGGAATTCTGACTGGAATTGAAGCGTGATATACTCCCTTCTTCCTTACAGTCCCCCCACCCCCTTCCCATCTTGTTCGTTAGTACGTCCACGTCTTTTCCGAAGGATAGCGCTAGTCAGACTTTGTCGTCGTTGTTTTAGATGTAATAGAGCAATTTGAACCGTCTTCCTGCGACGTTTAACATCCCGATAATAAGAAAGAAATGATAAATAACTACCGGAACAAAGTATAATATGATAGAGAAAAAAATTCTACAAAAAAAAAAAAAAAATCGGTAATCTCTTCCTTCCATTCCACCCCTTTCATATCCTCCTTTCCTATCACATACCCACCCCAATCATCGTACCTTCTCTCTCTCTCTCTCTCTCTCTCTCTCTCTCTCTCTCTCTCTCTCTCTCTCTCTCTCTCTCTCTCTCTCTCTACGTTGGTTATACCTATATATATAAATTTCCTTTATATAAAATTCTCTCTCTCTCTCTCTCTCTCTCTCTCTCTCTCTCTCTACGTTGGTTTACGTATATATAAATTTATACCTATATATATACACATATATATATATATATATATATATATATATGTATATATATATATATATATATATATATATATATCCTTTATATATAAATTTCCTTTATTGTACTCTCTCTCTCTCTCTCTCTCCTCTCTCTCTCTCTCTCTACTGCTTCCTTCCATATCCCTCCGACATACACATCCTCAAAAAGTGAAAGAAAGAAGTTAAAAAAAATGTCTAAGCTAAGGACCTTTTCCGCAATACCCCAATAGGCTTAGGGTGGACAGGTAGAGAGAGAAAAAGGGGTGGGAAATCTCAGTGTGTGTGTGTGTGTGTGTGTGTGTGTGTGTGTGTGTGGAAGGGCTGGGCCGTGCCACCACCAGCTCCGTCCCTGTAGTAGTAGATGCTGGGAAAAAATGCTTCTAATTGAATTCCTGGTTAAGCTAAGCTACCTACAGTACAAGGGGTTGTCTCTCAGCGGGACGTCTCTCTCTCTCTCTCTCTCTCTCTCTCTCTCTCTCTCTCTCTCTCTCTCATGGGCCTCGATTAAATGCTCAGTCAATTATTATACTGTAAAGAGGAATGTTAGTACTGAAGGACTGTACTTAGAAATATATACTTTTAAATATGTGAGATAAATACTGATGTCCATATATGATGAATATGTGCATTTCCATTGATACCATTTCTTATCTTTTTTTTCATGGGGTTTATTTCGTTTACTCTAACAACACCTGCATTCATTAGGTTATATATATATATATATATATATATATATATATATATATATATATATATATATATATATATATATATGCATATATATATAATTACTTTTAAAGAAAGAAAAAAAGAAAGGGGCGATAATATGCAGGAAAATTTGAGATAAACCAGGACAGATAAAAGAGAGCTGCAAATGGAAGGGATAAAAGGACAAAAAGGGTGTGTGAGCGCTAAGCATCACCGTATAAAGTCATTTAAAGCAAGTGCCATTAACTTCCCTTTGTCCTCTTCGACGTCTGCTATGCGTCTCGTCTCTTCTCTCTCTCTCTTATAAAAGCGGAGGTCGATCACGCTTAAGCTGAAAAACGCTCCTTTTAAAACCTTTTAAAAACCTCTTGGTCGCGTGCTTTCCAGTCATAATATTATAGGCTTTTACCTATTAGCATACAAGGCAATCTGCATACACCTTCCGCCTGGGGGCTATTTGCATACAAGCGGCGCTTGTAGGCCTAGGTGCATTGTCCAGACGGCGCCTCGTCTCCCCAGGAGAGAGGAGAGAGCTATCCGGTGCTCTTAATTTGAATATGCACCCGAGTGGCCCAGTCGGATGTGTATATCACGTGACATCCACACGACCAGGTATATAAATACATACGTATGCACCGTCCACTAATGCCCGGCGAATTGCTTTTTCCATCACCTCTACCTGCATAGCCAGGTTGACAAAGGCGATAAGGGAGAAAAAAAGAAGAAAAGGATGAGAAAGACATTCTTGGACAGCGAAGATCAATTACTTGAGGTGTTGTAATGTCGATGATCACCCCTCCCTTCCCTTCTCCTACCTGTTCTATTTCTAATTTTAAATTGGGGATTAGTTATCCACAGATGATCAAGATGCTTTATGTGCGGTCAGTAACATCGAGATATGATTCTATTTATCTTTCAAAATTGTTATAAACTTATGGATGAAATTTAGGTGAAGAAGTAATTTTTCCGTGCTTTTCCATTTGAGTCTTGAATTGTACCATTAACAATGGCTGGATTAAAATGGCCGTAGATAAGTCTTTAGTTCTAGATATTCTAGTACTGGTCATGTTTAATATTCTATGTATTTCCCCCCCCCCCCCTCCTTTTGAGTTCTGGTCTTCGTTACTTTGCGTGTATAACTATTCGCATTTCCTATGGTTATTTCTTTGCGTGATTTCCATCCTAGTCTACCGACCTGTTGCCTGAAATGTTACTGTTCATGGTTATTCTGTGTCTTTGATTCTATAATTTCTAAAAAGTTACTTTTTATGGTTTTTCTCTTGCCTTTGATTCTGTAATTTTTAAAATGTTATTTTCATGGTTTTTCTCTTGTCTTTGATTCTGTAATTTCTAAAATGTTATTTTCATGGTTTTTCTCTTGTCTGTGATTCTGTAATTTTTAAAATGTTATTTTCATGGTTTTTCTCTTGTCTTTGATTCTGTAATTTCTAAAATGTTATTTTCATGGTTTTTCTCTTGTCTGTGATTCTGTAATTTTTAAAATGTTATTTTCATGGTTTTTCTCTTGTCTTTGATTCTGTAATTTCTAAAATGTTATTTTCATGGTTTTTCTCTTGTCTGTGATTCTGTAATTTTTAAAATGTTATTTTCATGGTTTTTCTCTTGTCTTTGATTCTGTAATTTCTAAAATGTTATTTTCATGGTTTTTCTCTTGTCTTTGATTCTGTAATCTTTAAAATGTTATTTTCATGGTTTTTCTCTTGTCTTTGATTCTGTAATTTCTAAAATGTTATTTTCATGGTTTTTCTCTTGTCTTTGATTCTGTAATTTCTAAAATGTTATTTTCATGGTTTTTCTCTTGTCTGTGATTCTGTAATTTCTAAAATGTTATTTTCGTGGTTTTTCCATTGTCTTAGATTTTGTAATTTCTAAAATTTTATTTTCATGATTTTTCTCTTGTCTTTGATTCTTTAATTTCTAAACGGGTACTTTTCATAATTCTGTAATCGCTATAAGGTTACTTTTCTTAATTCTGTAATTTCTAAAAGGTTCCGTTTCATACTTCTGTAATTTCTCAAATGTTACTTATCATAATTTTGTAATCGCTAAAGGGTTACTAATCATAATTCTGTAATTTCTTAAAGGTTACTTTTCTTAATTCTGTAATCGCTCAAATTTTACTTTTCTCAATTCTGTAATTGCTAAAAGGTTCCTTTTCATAATTCTTTGATTACTTAAAGGTTACTTTTCATGGTTATTCTATGCCTTTGATTCTGTATTTGGTAAAAGGTTCAAATATATAGTTCTTCGATTTGATATCGGTGTCTTTTCAAACATTTTGGTTTACAGTTAAGAGAATAGTGAATGTGCATGATTCATACATTAGTTTAACAACATAAAGTACCTAAATTTTTGATAGAGTAGTTCTGGGGGAAACAATTGAAATTATCAGTACCTTAAGAATTGATCATCACTTAAAAGACTTCATTTGGTAGGCATACTGTTTGTGCAATGTCTGTTTTAATAACGTGTAATAACTAGTAGTGTTTGTGGTGCAGAAACCGACATAAGTAACTCCAGGTTTGTGTTAGTTAGGGAAAAATACAAATTATCTCCGAATTTGTCATGTTTGTGCTGCAGAAACCGATAATTAGTCATATTTCTTTATTCTGATTTTTTATTTAGAAATTAAAGTGTAGTAAGTTACGTATAGAACATTTTGATAAGAATTGACCAACGTAATGTATCGTTTATTTAGCGTCATATAGTTAACATAAGGAAAGGCAAAGAAAATCTTGCTCTTTGGTAGATGGCTATCGTCAATGGAGGTGAGTAACGAGCTACAGTATATACCGTTTGCAATTGCAACTGTTGCAAAGGGTGAGGTGTTATGAAGGGGGGGGGGGGTGTTTAGGGTTGAGGAGGGCATTCAACCTCCTTGGTTGGAGGGGAGACTGTCCACGGATTTGAGTGCGCTCCCTGAGCTCATAGCCTCTGGTTATTGCCTGCTTCGCTTTTCCCGCAGTCCCCATAGAAGCAACAGTAGAAGAAGAAGAAAGGAAGAAGGAGAAGAGGGTTTTTGTAACAGATTTTAAGAGCAGGTTGCATCCGGACAGGTTTGATTTATTCGGTTCCCCTCTTTTCTTTGGAGCTTTTCTTTCAGGGCCATTCTGCTTTTCCCAAGTGCAGGGCAAAGGGCAGGTGGCCGCCTTCATCTCTGCGTCCTCTCTCACCCCCTCCCCTCCTCCCTCCCCTTCATGATCCCTCAAAAAGGGCACCCATCGTACCCGCTTCTTTAACCCTTAATACCGAAACAACCCTATGCCCGCCCGATCTGACCTTTTTATTGTTAATGTATGTGTGAATCTGCAGCCCGTTCCTGGACACCGACGTTGAAAGGCACAAAGGCCTCGATGAGATCCGTCAGAGAATGCGATTTCGGTCTTTAAGCCCACCTGGCACAGAAGCCATCGAATCTCCTTTCGGGTCGTCAAAGGCGACCATTTGTCAGTCCCCCCAATTGGTCAAGTAATGCAATACGATGGTACACACTTGGGAGTGGCATACCTTTCTCTTCTTGCCACCCTTCCTCGCCCTTCTGTTCCCCCGGTCGAAGGTGCAAGATTGCTCCTCCCGGCCGCCTAGCTAAAGGGTGATTTATCCCAAAAGGTAACAGTAGGACTCCCATGGAGGGGTTGGCGATAGGAAGGAAGGATATGGGACAGGAAAGAACGGGTGAGCCGCAAAGCGTTCTAGGAGATTCACACACGTTCTTACACACCCTTCTATCCTGTCTGCCTCTACCCTTGTGTGTGCCCTGCCTATCTCTATTCTTGGATAAATTCTATTCCGTTTCCGTCAATCTCTTTGGTATTCGATCGCTTATCTTCATGTTTAGGTTTAGCATTCAGGAAATTGAAGATACAAGATCGCGAGAATTGGGGATACGGAACAAATTTCCTCCATAATCCTTTTCTGCCATGTTATTCGGATTCCCCGAAACCCCACCCCCCCCTAAAAGCAGTAGGCTCCAGGGGCTAATCACAAAACCACACATATGTGGGTCATGGACGCGCAATAAAACACAAAAATTCCAACGGTCAAAAAACGAAAGAGAGAAAAGGTTAATGGTGTAAAACGCACCGACTTCGGTGATTGTCAAAGCATGAGATATACCCTTTTTCCAATGGCCGGGGGAGAACTGTTGCAGGGGCCGGCTGGCCTCTTCCGTCATATAAGCTTTTTTTGGGCGAGGAAGGAAAGAGATGTATTGTAGCGGTAGATATAAAAGCTAAGATCCCTTATCATGCCATCGATGCGCCCTTGCCGAAGCCAGGGGATGTCACCGAGGGAGTTCTTTCTTTTTTTTGTCATCGCGTTTTATGGTTGATATTTCTTTTAGTTGGTCATTTTCATCAAGCACCGATGCCCAGGGATGCGATCTACTGCTATGTAGGCCAGGCTTTTCTCTCTCTCTCTCTCTCTCTCTCTCTCTCTCTCTCTCTCTCTCTCGTAGATTTATTACCTTCTGTAAGTTCATCTGTAATAATCTCCCTCCATTACGACCCATGTTATCGTTTCCTGGTGAGCCGACCAACTTGTAAACAAGTGATTTTGGATAAAAACGCTCATAAAAAGTAATTCAATATATTGAAAAATAAAACGAAAAAAATGTGACTGTTGATCACATGAGCTACTGTAGTTTTCAGGTGCGAGAGCGGTTCTTTTGTGACTAACCACGGGGGTGGGGGGTTAGTTGGTGGTTGTCCGGGGATATCAACCCTCAATGACAGCAAAGCTGACCCCACCTCTTTCTGCCGTTGGTTTTTATTGGAGTCTTATGACACTTCGTCTCCTTTTTTTTCGGAACCTAGGGATAGTAGAAACCCAGATGATGCGTCCGACTTATCTAATATTAATAATAATAATTCTATGTTTCCTTATTTCCTTTTTTCTTGTTTTCGGAACCCAGGGCTAGTAGAAACTCTGATGATGCGTCCGTCTATTCTAATAATAATAATATTGATGGGGATTATAATTCTTTTCCTTTAAATGTCAGAGTTCTCTTGCTTGATGGTACACTCAGGAACACACTATTCTATTTGTTTCCTTATTTCCTTTTTTTCTTTTTGCCTTAACCCAAGGCTAGTAGAAACTCGGATGATGCTTCCGTCTATTCTGATAATATTGATGGGGATTATAATTCTTGTCCTTTAAATAGAAGAGTTTTCATGCTTGATAGTACACTCAACTACACTTTTCTATCTGTTTCCTTATTTCCTTTTTTCTTTTTTTCGGAACCCAGGGATAGTTGAAACCCAGATGATGCTTCCGTCTATTCCAATGATAATAATGATGGGGATTATAATTCTTTTCCTTTAAATGTCAGAGTTCTCTTGCTTGAGGGTACACTCAGGTACACAATATTCTATCTGTTTCCTTATTTCATTTTTTAATTTTTCGGAATCCAGGGTTAGTAGAAACTCGGATGATGCGTCTGTCTATTCTAATAATAATAATAATAATAATAATAATAATAAATAATAATAATAATAATAATAATAATATTGATGGGGTTTATAATTTTTTTTTCCTTTAAATGTCAGAGTTTTGCTTGAGGGTACACTCAGGCGCACAATATTTTATCTGTTTCCTTATTTCCTTTTTTCCTTTCCTCACCGGGCTATTTCCCTGTTGAAGCCCTTGGTATTACTGCACCCTGTTTTTCCAACAATGTTGTAGCTTACCAAGTAATAATAGTAATACTTAAGGTTTCACATTTTATTCTAATCTTGTGTCCATATTGTTTGATTATATCAAATAGTTGTGGTTAGAAGGCACTGGTGATTGTTAGTGTGTTATTCATGTACATACTCTGTTTATTCGTGAGAGATCATGTGTATGGTGTTGCCTGTAGGAGATTTGGACTTCTTATTCAAGTATTATTTTATTTTTACCGTTTAGCGTTCATATGATATTTGATATTCTGATGCACTCGTAACTTTCTTTATGCTATTTTTATTTTAATTATTAATGTCATAATATCCCTTCTGATTGTAAGTACGTTTTTCTTAGGAACGTTTTAATCCTTGTCTTAATTTCATTATTATTATTATTATTAATATTATTATTATTATTATTATTATTATTATTATTATTATTATTATTATTATCATCATTATTAAATGCTAAGCTACAACCCTATTTGGAAAAGCAGGATACTATAAGCCCAGGGGTTCCAACAGGGAAAATAGCCCAGTGAGGAAAGGAAATAAGGAAAAATAAAATATTTTAAGAATAGTAACAACATTAAAATAAATATTTCCTATATAAACTATAAAAACTTTAACAAAACCAGAGGAAGAAAAACTAGATAGAACAGTCTACTTCATGAAGAAATCCAAATTTTTCAATGGCTTTGCAAATCAAAATCTGAAAATAAAATTACAATCCTTTTTCTTAAAGTCAGTTAATAATTACTGACGAACTTAATCGTAGTCTATTGTTGTAACTGATGTCACTTCTGTTGCTGTCAATATTGACATTGTCTTACCTATATTCATTTCCTGAATATTGTTTTTCTAAACAGTCATGCATTTCCTTAAAACACCATCTTTCTTTTCTTTACCTATACAGTATACTTTCCTATGATTGCTATTTGAAAGCAAGGTTTTACTATACACTTCCCCGAGTTTTTATTCTATTTTTTATTTGACTTTTCTCATTCTCACCTTGCATTACTACATTCTATCACAATTTTTTTCGGTCCCAATGTCCTTGGGTTGGTGTTTGGGTCACCTGTTTTTATTAGTTTTTTTGCATGTGTTCCATGTGCTCTCATGGCACGCTTTCCAACAAAAACTTGGCTCCAGAGATGGCTATTTTAAAAGTTCTATAAGTAACTTTTTTAAGTTGTTTCTTTTTCGTCTTTTTTTATATATTAGAATTCTTTCTGTAGAGGCATTGTATCGGAGGTTTATGATAATAATTAAATATCAAATTGTTTGTAGAGTATCAATGGGTACTTTGACTGGCCAGATAGTACTACATTGGATCTCTCTCTCTCTCGTTACGGCTCATTTTTCCTGAGCCTACACATACACCGAATAGTCTAGCTCATTCTTTACATATTCTCCTCTTTCCTCATACACCTGACAACACTAAGATAAACGAAAAATTCTTCTTCACTCAAGAAGTTGACTACTACACTGTTCAGTAGGTACTTTATTCCTGATAAGCGTAGAAGAGACTATTTAGGTATGGTAAGCAGTTCTTCTAGCAGAAAGCCACTCTAGAATCAATCTTGGGTAGTGCCTTAACCTCTGTACCATGGTCCTCCACTGATTTGGGTTAGAGTTATCATGCTTGAAACACTATTTTTCTGTTTCCTTATATCCTTTCCTCACTGGCCTAATTTGCCCTGTTGGAACCCTTTGTGCTTA
>NC_090727.1:168808643-168821143 GCF_036898095.1 Palaemon carinicauda | reverse complement strand
AAATTCAATTTCGGTGATTAAATAGTAGACTTTTTGTCTTGAAAGTAAGGCATAAACAATCAAAAGAATTTGCACAGTTTTTCCCATTTACAAATTCAAACATCAGATCCTTAAGGAGTTGCGAAGAGGTACGCAATTATTTACTAAATACGCGCAAATATTAAACCATTAGAAACACAAATTTCAAAATATATTTTAACTATTAAATGATACAGGAGTAAGAAGATTACTAAACAAAAACTATTCAGAGAAGTGAAAAAACGTACACTCTCTCAAACATGTATACAAACAAATATAAAATTTTATCTGAAGAAAAAAAATGACTTCAGCTTAAGACTTGAAAAAAACCGTGAAAGCGAATAAGAGGAAAAATGGAAAAGTGTAAAGGAAAGAAAAATGGTGCTTAGCAGATTAGATTTCTGACTTACATTTTTTTTAGTATGTAATCTCCAAAGGAGAAAGAAAAAACATCTTTTTTCTTAATATTTATAATCTTTGGGACAGCGTATTTTCTTTAGTGTTCTACGTATATTGGGATGTTTAAGTTGAGTATTTTTAGGACATGTATATGTTGATGTTGAGCCTTATGGACAACAACAACAACAACAACAACAACAATAATCTAATAATAATAATATGAAACGCATTGTGTATTCATGAATTTAATTTATGTGTGTGTGTGTTTGTGTGTAGCATTTATGTTCTAAGGTTTATGGGCTCCACTTTTGGCATTGCTGTCGTCCAGTCCGGGGTCAGTATCTCTTACCAACATTAGTCTTTATTCATTCGTCAGATCTTTACTCTAGGAAGAGACTTAACACATAGCTATCCCCTATACTACCTTAATTTTGGTTATATGTTGTTCCCTGATATAATAATAATAATAATAATAATAATAATAATAATAATAATAATAATAATAATAATAATAGATAGGAAGAAGATGAATTTTACATAATAGTAATAATTTCATAATGATAATTTCTTCATATTGGGGCAGAAAAGATCCATTAGATAAGATTGAAGTTTTCTATATCTTGTGAACGCGAAGTAGTCTCTCTCACACCCAGTGGGATCATTGATGCTCTTATGAATCTAAGGCGCTTTGGGTGTAACTCCTGTGAAAATGTAACATTTTGGACAAGAGGTCTCGGTAGAGGACGACTTATGGAGCACCTCTCTCTCTCTCTCTCTCTCTCTCTCTCTCTCTCTCTCTCTCTCTCAGTTTGTTTGACTAAGGCATAGGCTAGTACCTAATTACATCTGGATAGACTGGTGGGTAGTAGGCCATGGGTGATCTATGAATTTACAGATTTGGAGCTAAGTGCTTTATCATTCGATCACCTGCCCACATTAGTTGGCTGCATCTCCAAAAATATATTATTATTATTATTATTATTATTATTATTATTATTATTATTATTATTATTTGCTAAGCTACAACCCTAGTTGGAAAACCCCAGGGGCTCCAACAGGGAAAATAGCTCAGTGAGGAAAGGAAATAAAGAAAAATAAAATATTTTAAGGACAGCAACAAGATTAAGATAAATGTAAACTATAAAAACTTTACCGAACCAAGAGGAAGAGAAATAAGATAGAATAGTGTGCCCAAGTGTACCCTCAAGCAAGAGAACTTTACTGCAGATAAAACACACACACACACACACACATATATATATATATATATATATACATGTGTGTGCGTATGCAAAATAATCACAAGGTAAATGAAATAGAAAATATAAGAGTAATCCCTGACTAGTTTCGTTATACTTCTTCAGGAGTCCACTGAAGAAGTATCACTAAACTAGTCAGGACTTAATCTTATATTTTTGGTTTCATTGTTCCTGTTGTTATTTCGCATCTCAGCATCACGTTTCCCTTTTATATATATATATATATATATATATATATATGTATATATATATTCCAATCAATTTGAATGTAGCTTATACATAGTACTTAACATTCCATGTTGCATATAAGTTAAAGAGCAATTATTTGTACATACATTTAAAAAAAAAAAATAGTTTGGACGATCGTCATTAAGTTTCGCATCTATAAAGAGAATCACTAAGAACGATACAGAACGTTAAGTTCGACATTCACCCTACAACACTAATCCGCTTTGTAAATACTCTCATCTCTGAAGACCTTTTATATATTTTTTTTCCCCACCGCGTCCTTCCATCCTTCCTTCCTTCCTGGATGCCCTTTGGAATTCACGGTGTCTCCTGTTACTGTCCTACGAAGTTCCGATTCAGTGGCCAAGTGGAAGGAAGGCTGTGAATCGCCATGGGCAGGCAAAGGTCAGGTGTTCCGTCCAAAGTATGTTTCTTAGGTAGTGGGAGAGGGAGAGGGGGGGGGGGGAGGGACGGGTTGCTTTGATAGTGGTTATAATATCGTTTCTTTGTCAATAGTCCTTATTTGTTTGTGTGCGTATATATGTGTATATATATATATATATATATACACACATATATATATATATATATAGATAGATAGATAGATAGATAGATAGATAGATAGATATATACACACATACATATGTACATATATATATATATATATATATATTTATATAGATACATACATTTTTATATATATACATATATATTCATATATATATCAATAGATACATATACTGTGTATATATATATATATATATATTTATATATATATATATATATATATACCTATTGATATACTGTATATGAATATATATGTGTATATATATATGTGTGTATGTATATATATATGTGTGTGTATATATCTATCTATATATATATATACATATGTGTGTATATATATATATATATGTATATATATATATATATATATATATATCATCAGCCATTACTGGTCCACTGCAAAACACGCGACTCTTTATGGTCTTTCTATGCCAATCAACACCTGCAAGCTTTCTAAGTTCATAAATCCATCGTCTTCCCTTATTTCCTCTGCTTCGTTTGCAATCTCTAGGGACCTATTCCATATTCTCAATGTCCATCTATTGTTTGTTATTCACATTATATGTCTTGCCCATGTCCATTTCTTTTTCTTACATGTTAGAATATCCTCTACTTTCGTTTGCTCTCGTATCCATATATATATATATATATATATATATGTATACACAAATATGTATATATACATATATATATATATATATACATATATATATATGTATATATATATACTGTATACTGTATATATACAGTATATAAATATGCAGTAGATATAATTATCTTTACACTTAAAAGTTGTCGACATTAAATTGTTTGGTTGCGCTTTTATATATATATGTATGTATATAAATAAATATATATTATATATATATATATATATATATTATCTATATATAGATAAAGAGAGAGAGAGAGAGAGAGAGAGAGAGAGAGAGAGAGAGAGAGAGAATAGATAGATAGATAGATAGATAGATAGATACCTAGATAGATGGATAGATGTACACCCAAACACAAGGGTTAATTCTCTAGAATATCAGGTAAACACATATAAAAGTATGTACATATAAGATTAATTGTAGTATATTTGCAACCTCAAATTTTACCCCAAAAATGGAACCCTTTTAATAGATACAAGTCATTTAAACTAGAAAAATAAAGAATAAAAAACCATGTACTACTTATTTTACCGGATGGTTTGGGGTAATCGGGAATCTGTGGAATGTGTAAAATTCTCTCTCTCTCTCTCTCTCTCTCTCTCTCTCTCTCTCTCTCTCTCAGTTTGTTTGACTAAGGCATAGGCTAGTACCTAATTACATCTGGATAGACTGGTGGGTAGTAGGCCATAGGTGATCTATGAATTTACAGATTTGGAGCTAAGTGCTTTATCATTCGATCACCTGCCCACATTAGTTGGCTGCATCTCCAAAAATATATTATTATTATTATTATTATTATTATTATTATTATTATTATTATTATTATTATTATTATTATTATTATTTGCTAAGCTACAACCCTAGTTGGAAAACCCCAGGGGCTCCAACAGGGAAAATAGCTCAGTGAGGAAAGGAAATAAAGAAAAATAAAATATTTTAAGGACAGCAACAAGATTAAGATAAATGTAAACTATAAAAACTTTACCGAACCAAGAGGAAGAGAAATAAGATAGAATAGTGTGCCCAAGTGTACCCTCAAGCAAGAGAACTTTACTGCAGATAAAACACACACACACACACACACACACACATATATATATATATATATATACATGTGTGTGTGTGTGTATGCAAAATAATCACAAGGTAAATGAAATAGAAAATATAAGAGTAATCCCTGACTAGTTTCGTTATACTTCTTCAGGAGTCCACTGAAGAAGTATCACTAAACTAGTCAGGACTTAATCTTATATTTTTGGTTTCATTGTTCCTGTTGTTATTTCGCATCTCAGCATCACGTTTCCCTTTTATATATATATATATATATATATACATATATATATATATATATATATATATTATATATATATATATATATATATGTGTGTGTATATATATATATTCCAATCAATTTGAATGTAGCTTATACATAGTACTTAACATTCCATGTTGCATATAAGTTAAAGAGCAATTATTTGTACATACATTTAAAAAAAAAAAATAGTTTGGACGATCGTCATTAAGTTTCGCAAATATAAAGCGAATCACTAAGAACGATACAGAACGTTAAGTTCGACATTCACCCTACAACACTAATCCGCTTTGTAAATACTCTCATCTCTGAAGACCTTTTATATATTTTTTTTCCCCACCGCGTCCTTCCATCCTTCCTTCCTTCCTGGATGCCCTTTGGAATTCACGGTGTCTCCTGTTACTGTCCTACGAAGTTCCGATTCAGTGGCCAAGTGGAAGGAAGGCTGTGAATCGCCATGGGCAGGCAAAGGTCAGGTGTTCCGTCCAAAGTATGTTTCTTAGGTAGTGGGAGAGGGAGAGGGGGGGGGGGGGGAGGGACGGGTTGCTTTGATAGTGGTTATAATATCGTTTCTTTGTCAATAGTCCTTATTTGTTTGTGTGCGTATATATGTGTATATATATATATATATATATATACACACATATATATATATATATATAGATAGATAGATAGATAGATAGATAGATAGATAGATATATACACACATACATATGTACATATATATATATATATATATATTTATATAGATACATACATTTTTATATATATACATATATATTCATATATATATCAATAGATACATATACTGTGTATATATATATATATATATATTTATATATATATATATATATATATACCTATTGATATACTGTATATGAATATATATGTGTATATATATATGTGTGTATGTATATATATATGTGTGTGTATATATCTATCTATATATATATATACATATGTGTGTATATATATATATATATATATATGTATATATATATATATATATATCATCAGCCATTACTGGTCCACTGCAAAACACGCGACTCTTTATGGTCTTTCTATGCCAATCAACACCTGCAAGCTTTCTAAGTTCATAAATCCATCGTCTTCCCTTATTTCCTCTGCTTCGTTTGCAATCTCTAGGGACCTATTCCATATTCTCAATGTCCATCTATTGTTTGTTATTCACATTATATGTCTTGCCCATGTCCATTTCTTTTTCTTACATGTTAGAATATCCTCTACTTTCGTTTGCTCTCGTATCCATATATATATATATATATATATATGTATACACAAATATGTATATATACATATATATATATATACATATATATATATGTATATATATATACTGTATACTGTATATATACAGTATATAAATATGCAGTAGATATAATTATCTTTACACTTAAAAGTTGTCGACATTAAATTGTTTGGTTGCGCTTTTATATATATATGTATGTATATAAATAAATATATATTATATATATATATATATATATATATTATCTATATATAGATAAAGAGAGAGAGAGAGAGAGAGAGAGAGAGAGAGAGAGAGAGAATAGATAGATAGATAGATAGATAGATAGATACCTAGATAGATGGATAGATGTACACCCAAACACAAGGGTTAATTCTCTAGAATATCAGGTAAACACATATAAAAGTATGTACATATAAGATTAATTGTAGTATATTTGCAACCTCAAATTTTACCCCAAAAATGGAACCCTTTTAATAGATACAAGTCATTTAAACTAGAAAAATAAAGAATAAAAAACCATGTACTACTTATTTTACCGGATGGTTTGGGGTAATCGGGAATCTGTGGAATGTGTAAAATTCTCTCTCTCTCTCTCTCTCTCTCTCTCTCTCTCTCTCTCTCTCTCCCTCTCTCTCTCTCTTTTTTAGTCGATGAGCATAAAAAAGGCAAAAGGATATTTCCGTTTATTGTGTTCAAGCCCAGAAATATGGTCCAGCTGGGAATGGAATTGTATTGATGAGAGTTGGGAAGAGTTTATGAATGGGGATGGACAAAATGGTCAGTGGATATATATATATATATATATATATAGTTATATATTATATGTATGTATATATCTATATATATATATACATATATATATATATATATATATACATATATATATATATATATATATATGTATATGTATGTATGTGTGTATATATCTATATATACAGATATATTCAGTATATAAATATATATGTATATATATATATATATATATATGTATGTATATGTATGTATATATATATGAATAGATTTACATCTGTATATACATATATATACAACATTCTCTCTCTCTCTCTCTCTCTCTCTCTCTCTCTCTCTCTCTCTCTCTTTCTCTTTGGAAAAGTCGGTAAGAATAAGGAGGAAAGAAAGAAAAAAGAAAAAAAAAACTGAAAGAGCAGTGCGGTTATGAGGGTGAGTTGGAATGGTTGGAATCAAACTTCTGGATCGCCTGTTTAATGGGGGGTAGGGGCTGATGGGGGGTAGATATAAGGGGGGAGGGGGTGTTGTGCGTTCGTGTAGTTTGTTGCTCGTGGTGAAGGAGGGGGGAGGGAGGGGGAGGGTGGTGGGTAATGGGGCAGGGAAGGATGGAAGGGGTCGTTAGGCGGTGCAGATTTAAAAGGGCATTTATGATTTTTTATGACGGAAGAAAAAAAGGATTGCGCTAACGTATTTTTTCACTGCCATCTGGCGTTCATTTTTTTTTTCTATATATTTTTTTCCGTTAATATTTGTATCCAGTAATATTTCCTTTTTTTATTTCTATTATTTGCTTTAATGGAGTACAGGTGAATCAGACTTTTTTGTGCTATTTATTAAATGATTTCTTTATGATTATTTTTTCATTTTGCTTTTGAAGTTTTTTATACATAGAAACTAAAATTTACTCTTGATTGTTCCTCTAAGGCTTTTTTTCATTTTGAAGTTGATTGGTTACCTAGAAAATTAACAATATGATCACGATTTGATGTTCTTATTAATCATGAACAATATGTATTGGTCTGTATTAATGCTAGGGAAAATAGATATCGAACATCCACTTTATATATATATATATATATATATATATATATACACATACATACATATACATATACATATGCATATACATATACATATTAATTTAAGGTTTTGAAGGGTCTTTTAGTGTCGATATTTATTTGATTTAGTCTCTGAAAGAAATAGGAAATCCTCAAAGTGAAATTACAGTTTTATGCTTTTGAAGGTAAAATATTTTTGTTTATAATATCCAACGTATTTGCACTGTTCATTGATATGTATGTATATTATATGTTTGTATGTGTATGTATGTATGTATGTATGTATGTATGTATGTATGTATGTATGTATGTATGTACGTATGTATGTATGTATGTATACATATGTAGATAGATAGATAGATCTCCATAAGTTGAAATAACGTATGATAACAAAAAAGATACTTGTAATGATAATAGTAATAATAGAAATAACATTAATGATAGTGTTATTCATAGTGTAATAATGCTATTATTAATGGTAAAAACATTTGCGCTATTGATGAAGTTATTATATTATTATTATTATTATATTATTATTATTATTATTATTTTATTAATGGGGTAAAAATGTATAGCTATAAATGATTGATCTGTCTATCCCAAGGATAAACATAGAATTTATATGTTTCACAGGAGTTCGAGGTATCAGAATTCGGTGAAACGATACGAAGTTATTAAGATGATGAATATGATAATAAATATATTAGAAATCAGTGTTTAATGTACATTTAGCTTGCTTTTTGTTAAAGTATTTTCAAAGGCTATTACAGCAGGGCCATTAGATGATCACTAAAGTGAGAAACGTTCAATTACAGCAGGGCCATTAGATGATCATTAAAGTGAGAAACGTTCAATTACAGCAGGGCCATTAGATGATCATTAAAGTGAGAAACGTTCAATTACAGCAGGGCCATTAGATGATCATTAAAGTGAGAAACGTTTCAATTACAGCAGGGCCATTAGATGATCATTAAAGTGAGAAACGTTCAATTACAGCAGGGCCATTAGATGATCATTAAAGTGAGAAACGTTCAATTACAGCAGGGCCATTAGATGATCACTAAAGTGAGAACGTTCAATTACAGCAGGGCCATTAGATGATCATTAAAGTGAGAAACGTTCAATTACAGCAGGGGCCATTAGATGATCACTAAAGTGAGAAACTTTCACTCACAATAGGGCCATTTGATGGCCACTAAAGTGAAGAAACGTTCACTTAGGGCACGGCCATTAGATGATCACTAAATTAAGAAACGTTCACTTACAATAGGGCCATTAGATGATTATTAAAGTGAGAAACGTTCACTTACAATAGGGCTATTAGATGATCATTAAAGTGAGAAACGTTCACTTACAATAGGGCTATTAGATGATCATTAAAGTGAGAAACTTTCACTTACAATAGGGCTATTAGATGATCATTAAAGTGAGAAACGTTCACTTACAATAGGGCTATTAGATGATCATTAAAGTGAGAAACTTTCACTTACAATAGGGCTATTAGATGATCATTAAAGTGAGAAACGTTCACTTACAATAGGGCTATTAGATGATCATTAAAGTGAGAAACTTTCACTTACAATAGGGCTATTAGATGATCATTAAAGTGAGAAACGTTCACTTACAATAGGGCTATTAGATGATCATTAAAATGAGAAACTTTCACTTACAATAGGGCTATTAGATGATCATTAAAGTGAGAAACGTTCACTTACAATAGGGCTATTAGATGATCATTAAAGTGAGAAACTTTCACTTACAATAGGGCTATTAGATGATCATTAAAGTGAGAAACTTTCACTTACAATAGGGCCATTAGATGATCATTAAAGTGAGAAACGTTCACTTACAATAGGGCTATTAGATGATCATTAAAGTGAGAAACTTTCACTTACAATAGGGCCATTAGATGATTATTAAAGTGAGAAACGTTCACTTACAATAAGGTCATAACACGATCACTAAAATGAAAAACGTTCTCTTACAGCAGGGCCATTAAATGACCACTAAATTAAGAAACGTTCACTTACAATAGGGCCATTAAATGATCTCTAAAGTATTAGACGCTCTCTTATAGTAAGATCATTAGACGATCACTTAAGTGAGAAACGTTCACTTAAAGCAGGGCCACTAGACGATCACTAAAGTGAGAAACGTCCACTTACAGCAGGGCCATTAGATGATCACTGAATTAAGAAACGTTCACTTACAATAGGGCCTTTAAATGATCACTAAAGTATTAAACTTTCTCTTATAATAGGACCATTAGACGATAATTTAAGTGAGAAACGTTCACTTACAGCAGGGCCAGTAGATGATCACTAAAGTGAGAAACGTTCACTTACAGTAGGGTCATTATACTATCATTAAGGTGAGAAACCTTCACTTACAGTAGGGTCATAAGACGATCACTAAAGTGAGAAACGTTCTCTTACAATAGGGTCATTATACGATCATTAAAGTGAGAAACTCACTTACAATAGGGTCATTATACGATCACTAAAGTGAGAAACGTTCACTTACAATAGGGTCATTATACGATCACTAAAGTGAGAAACGTTCACTTTAAGTAGAGACATTATACGATCACTAAAGTTAGAAACGTTCTTTTACAGTAGGGCCATTAGATTAAAGTAAGAAACGCTCACTTACAATAGGGCTTTAGATGATCACTAAAGTAAGAAACTTTCACTCACAATAGGACCTTAGACGATCATCAAAGTAAGAAACCTTCACTTACAATAGGTTAAGACGATCACTAAAGTAAGAAACGTTCACTTACAATTGGGCTTTAGATGATCACTTAAGTAAAAAAAAAAAAGTCACCTACTATAGGGCTTTAGATGATCACTAAAGTAAGAAACGTTCACTTACAATAGGGCTTTAGATGATCACTAATGTGAGAAACGTTTTTAAACGTTGATTATCCTCGTGATATTATAGGTTACGAATGAATACCATAATTTGTGTGTGGATATCCATTCTGCATTTTCCTCCCTTCATTTTATCCTTTCACACTTTTTACTGTAGAGACTTTGCATGATAATGATTTATATTCCTGGTTTTGTTGAAAAGCTTATTCAATTTGAATAATGATATTGATGGTAATAAAAATGACAATGATTATTGTCATTAAATAATCATGAACATGATTAAAATACAAGGTTGACTTCTGTTATATAATACCAGATTGGTGATGAAAAGAAACGAATTGCCAAAGGATAAAGTTAATCAGTCCGTCAACAAGTTTATAAATGATTAAGTGAAATAAGATTAAGGTTAACAGGAAATCTTGAAGACGGATAAATTCATAAACGTTCTCTTTTAAACGTTTATAGAATAGAATGGTAACGTCTGGCAGTATTCGCCGCCACAGTAAAATTTTATGAATATGACTCTCGGAAAAATAAGAAGAGAGGGCTTTTGAATATTATTTGGAATACATTTGCATATCGCTAATGAAGCAATGGGTGTGTGTGTGTGTGGGGCCCTCTTCTAAAAGATCGTTTAATGGGACGTTAAACGACCCATTTAGGCCTTCCCTTACGATCACCCCAATTTTTTTCCCCTAAAGGTACCCTTTAGTGCCACACGTATTTTTTTTTTTACAAGTTGAGGGCTATGCCCCATTCCTCATACCCGGAGTAATACCCAAAGCACTGACTTTACGCCCTGAACGCGCAAGCGCACGGGGCACACAACAACTGCATTGTTGTACACCAAAGGTTCCTTTCAGGGGACGATATTATCGGTGACAATGCACCGACTTGAGGGAAGGAGGAAAAAACGGCCTTATTCAAATGAGGTCGTTTGCATAGGACCATAAGATTACCTAATAGACCCGGGAGATGACTTCTTCTAAGCCTCCTCCTCTTTTTTTTTTTTTTTTTTTTTTTTTTTTTTTTTTTTTTTTTTTTTTTTTTTTTAATAGCCTTTGTGCTGGGTAATAAAATACGTAATGGATTTTAAGTTATGGTCAGTACGGTGCTCGTCATTGAAAAAATATTTTTTCATTTTGATAATCATATAAATGGATAATTGAAGGATTTTTTTTTGTATCTAGAATTACTAAGTCTCTCTCTCTCTCTCTCTCTCTCTCTCTCTCTCTCTCTCTCTCTCATTGTTTAAGTTTTAACTTATGCGACCCATCAAAAATGAAGGCAAAATATTTAGATAGATATGCACACACACACAAGATACAACCCTTCCCACCCCTCCACATTTCCTAAATACAACACGCTAGTTTGGGCAATATATAGGAAATTGTTGTTATCCGAGTGGTTTCCGGTCAGCATTACGAGATGTATACAGTATGTACATACATACATACATACATACATATATACATATATATATATATATATATATATATATCAGTCATCAGCCGTAACTAGTCCACTGTAGGAAAAAGGCTTCAACATATCCTTTCACTTGCGTCTGTTCTTGGTCTTGATATGCCAATCCACACCTGCAAACTTTCTTAGTTCTTCAATCCATCGTCTTCTCTTCCTTCCCTTGCTTCTGCAATCTTTAGGTACCCATTCTGTTATTCATAATGTCCATCTATTATCTGTTATTCTCATTATATTTCCCGCCCAAGTCCATTTCTTTTTCTTACATGTGTTGTTAGAATATTCTTTATTTTAGTTGTTCTCGTATCCATGTTGCTCCTTATCTGTCTCTTAGCGTTATTTCTATAATTAATCATTCCATAGATCTTTATGTAGTGACTAGCTTTTGTTTTATGGATTTAGTAAGGCTCCAAGTTTCTTATGAATGAGTTGATACTGGTAGGACCATCTGATTAGATACTTTTCTTTGTAAAGATGGTTGAATTTTACTTTTCATAATCTCATTTGGTTTACCAAAAGCTCGTCATCCCATGCTTATTCCTTTCTTAATTTCGGTCTCATAACCTATGGAAACTCTTACTGGCTGTCCCAAGTACGTATGTATTAGCAATCTCTTGATGATACACACACA
>NC_090727.1:168803643-168806143 GCF_036898095.1 Palaemon carinicauda | reverse complement strand
TCGAATCCTTGGCCTGCCAGAAATTCTTATAACATCAATTCACTCTTGGATATACGATCCTGACACAGTTGATTCTATATGAAGAAGTATTTGTGACTTATTCTAAAAAAAAATGAAAAATCACATATGTTAATTATGATATTATTATGCATGTATGTGTATATGTATGTGTGTTTCCGTGTATATTTATGTAAATCGGGCCAGGTTGTGTAGGATCAGTATAGTAAAATTATGTTGCTGAATACTGTACAACCTGCATTGTAATTGTTCAGTGGCCACTTTCCTCTTTGTAACGGTAAAAGAGAGACTTTAGCTATGGTAAGCAGGTCTTCTAGGAGAAGGACATTCCAAAATCAAACCATTGTTCTCTAGTCTTGGGTAGTGCCATAGGCTCTGTACTATGGTCGCCCACTTTCTTGGGTTAGAGTTCTCTTGCTTGAGGGTACACTCAGGCATACTATTCTAACTTATTTCTCTCATGTTTTGTTAAAGTTTTTATAGTTTATATAGGAAATATTAATTTTAATGTTGTTACTGTTCTTAGAATATTTAATTTTTCTTTGTTTCCTTTCCTCACTGAGCTATTTTCCCTTTTGGAGTCGTAGGGCTTATAGCATCCTGCTCTTCCAACTAGGGTTCTAGCTTAGCAAGTAATAATAATAATAATAATAATAATAATCGCTATATTATATAGAATTACCATTCCCTTGTTACTTAACATAGCCAAAACGGCCTGGGCAAAAATCTCCTTTACTGTGATCTTTTCATCCCGAAATTATTTTCTGTGAACTTGGATGAAATCCATGTAACGTCATTTTTAAAATAAGATTTGTACTTTGACGGTAACAAAAAGTCAACGTATTTTACAACTTTTTTCGAAGGCTAGACACTCTCTCTCTCTCTCTCTCTCTCTCCTCTCTCTCTCTCTCTCTCCGCTAACCTATACAAGTGAAAATTATCATGGATGAGCCTGCCGTGTAGTAAACCTTTCAACGATTTCCTGCAAAAAGGTTCTAGTAGCCATATTGGTATTTTTGGAACCCCGAAGGATAGAGTTAAATCAAGAATTAATTTTTCTGATAAAGTGGGGAAACATCCTATTCAATACATGCTAAATTTACTTTGCAGGAATAAAAAAGAAAATGGGAAATGAAATAACTGAACAATTATAATGGAGGTATTGAGATCTGTAATTAAATGCCTTTTTTATGAAATCTATGTGTCATGAGTATTTTGTAAAAATGGCAAAGCAACGTCAAATGTATGCTCTCTCTCTCTCTCTCTCTCTCTCTCTCTCTCTCTCTCTCTTCTTTTTATCGAATTCCTAGAAGTGTAGTATTGCGTATATTATTGGCACGTGTATTATGAACATTTAATAAACGTATATTATCTTTTACTACTAGTGGTTAAACGTTTAAAAGTTGCTCATGAATGGCCGATAGCATATTGTCCTAGAAAATCTCCATACGTACATATAATCATCGCCCAAGGCCCCTCTTCATCAAGCTAGGACCAAGGAGGGCTAGGTAATGGCTGCTAATGACTCAGCAGATAGACCTATAGTCTCCCAAACCCTCCACCCTTAGCTCACAAGGATGGTTAGGTGCTGACGCTAGTAAAAAACTATTGGGCTTGACCGGGTCTCGGACTCTCTTCTAATAGATGTCAGGCAGTGTTGTTTTCCAATAGGAGACCACAATCAACAAAAGTGTTTTAGTAATGAATTATTGATTATAAAAATTCAGTGAGCAATGGCTACAGGATATTCTGTAAAATCATTTATATATATATATATATATATATATGTATATTATATATATATATATATGTTTGTATGTATGTATATATGTGTGTGTAGGCATATATGAAATATATAAAATATTTTTTATATCAATTTATCTATGTATATATATACAGTGCATGTATGTGTATAGATATCTTATATATATATATATATATATGTATGTATATATTTACATATATATAGTGTATGTATATATATATACTATATATATATATAATTCCTAGCTAAGCTACAACCTTAGTAGGAAAAGCAGGATGTTATAAGCCACAAGTGCTCCAACAGGGGAAATACCCCAGCGAGGAAAATCAACAAAGAAAACCTATAGAATAGTGAGTGTGCCTAAATGTACCCTCTAGCAAGAGAACTCTAACCCAAGACAGTGAAAGACAATAGTACAGAGGCTTTGTTTAAGTACATGTATAAACAAAAAGCCCGCAAATATTACAGAATGAGGAAAGGCCTGATTGGGTAAGAGACACATTATTGTGTCCAGAGAAGAAATGTTGGAAGGTCAAGCATATGCGTTGTCCAGGGTTCTATAGCTATTGTTGCAGGTAGAGTAAGGTAAGACGTCAGGTGTATTCTATGGGGAACATTTCTATGGCGAGGGAAGGTATATGGGTGCTTTGGATGGTCTGCATTTTGTATTTATTTTTTTATCTAAATTTTTTATTTATGTGTGTGTATATATATATA
>NC_090727.1:168792545-168795045 GCF_036898095.1 Palaemon carinicauda | reverse complement strand
AAGACTTGCTGGAACTGTCAATATTTGATTTCGTGATAGATTGATCTTCAAATCAATCAATTAATTACGAAATAAAAAAATTGACAGTTCCAGCAAGTCTTAATCTGGAACAGTCAACATTTGATTTCGTGATTGATTGATCAAATCAGTCAATCAATCACGAAATCAAAAGTTGACAATTCCCGGAAGTCTTAACTTGGAATTTATTTAGTATTAATTTATTTTCAAATCAATCAATCAATCACAAAATAAAAAAAAGGTTTGACAGTTTCAGCAAAACTTAACCTCGAACTGTCAATATTTGATTTCGTGATTGAGTGGTCTCCAAAACAATCAATCAATCATGAAATCAAAGATAAACAGCTCCAGGCTGAGACTTGCTGGAACTGTCAATATTTGATTTCGTGATTGATTCTGGAACTGTCAATATTTGATTTCGTCATTGATTGATCTCCAAATCAATTAATCAATCACGTCATCAAAGATTAACAGTTCCAGCTCAAGATCTGAAAGAAAGGACAATAGATAAATAGAAAAAAAACGAAAAACTTGAAAGAAATGACGATAAATAAACAGAAGAAAAAAAAAACGAAAACAGAGGCACATCTGATGTATACATGTCCAGCTCCAGTGGCAGCAGCAGCTGCAGACTTGACAGTCATCAAACGCTAATGAATATGGCATAATAAACTTGGGTTAACGACTCATTGCTGAATTTAATGACGTAGTTTGCATAAGGTATGTAGATCATTTCCCATCCTCCTTACAGGCGCCCCACCCCCTCCCTTCCCGACCCCACCCCCCCACCCTTCCTCCTCGTCCTGCCTACCTAAACATAATCCTGCATTCCTACCACCGAGGCCTCTTAACCCAACCATATACCAGAGTATCTTCTTATTCACGTCTTTATTTATTCTCTTTTCTTTTCTTCAGTATCTGTTGACGATCTTATAGTCTAAATGATTGATTTTTCTTTTTATTATTGTTATTTTTATAGGTGTTTCTCCTCTTATTATTGTTTATAAAGTTATCATCCTTTTCTTTTTTATCATTTGTAATGCTATATACAGTAGATTCATCTCTAATCCGAGAAAAAGATTCTCTCTCTCTCTCTCTCTCTCTCTCTCTCTCTCTCTCTCTCTCTCTCTCTCTCTCTCTCTCTCTCTCTCTCTCTCTAGCAAGAGTTATTGGGCTGAGGTTGAAAATCTCAAGATCTTCCCCCTCCTCAGCCGACTAACTACCAATGCGTACTTATATAGTCAGGTCGTCTTCGGTCTTACTGCATGCATCTCTGTAATCATTCCTAAAACAATTCATCCCCTTCCCTTCTGGCTCTGCCTCTCTCTTTATATATATATATATATATATATATATATATATATATATATATATATATATATATATATATATGCATATATATACATACATATATATGTGTGTGCGTGTGTGTGTGAATGTGTTTGTTTACACATGTATCTATGTATATATGCCATGAATGTACCATGGCTCCAGTATTATTTTTCAGGTTCTCCACGATATATTTAATGTAACATTACTTTCCCCTTGCCTTCCAATCCTGGTTATGGCTCAGTATCAGTCGACCGACTGTCAGGTACTTAAATGTCTACATATCACACATTGACACACACACACATATATATATATATACATATATATATATATATATATATATATATATATATATATATATATATATATATATATATATATATAAAGCCAGACACATTCTCTTTATTATATAGAGGAGAAGATTAATTTATACATGAAATTTACATAAATAAGAATATGCTAAGAAACATAATTTACAATATGTCTTACTCCAAAGATCTGTTATTTAATCATTCTGGATTATTTACAAGATTATTTATTTGCAGAATCTTTTATTTAATCATTAACGCTAAGCATCTGGTTCAAGATAAATTTACTTGACGCTTTTGTTGCGACTTGAATCATTAATTATCTCTGTTGGTTTTAGGTTTAAGTTTGTGGTTTTAGTTTACTTGTTCTCAAATAGAAAAAAAAATGATTGATAAACGAGACTGAAGAATTTCTTGCGTCGTGAGAGCGGAAGCTGTATAATGTAATGGGTTAACATTAAATAGTTGAAATAGTCGATTAATTTATGGTTAGTTAATTTTTATTATTTGTCCTTCCTCATCTAGATTGTTGTCCTGGCTATTTCCCTCTTGTCTTTTCGCGTCGGAAATAAACTCCCCTTTTTTCTATCACTTTCTCATCTCCCTTCTCCTGCTCCCTCCGTCTCCCTCCCCATCCCCGTTGATTGTTCCCCCCTTCATAATTAGACTTTAATTATATGTAAGTCTGGGACCATATTCGAAACTTAAGATGGTTGAGTGTTGGATCCATGACTAATGTAACGCACATGGCAATGGCCCTCGCGTCCCAAGCCGTGCTCTCTTGACTTCGACTTCCAAAGAAATTTCCTAGATTTTTTAATACATTTCTCTCGTCGATTTTT
>NC_090727.1:168772545-168787545 GCF_036898095.1 Palaemon carinicauda | reverse complement strand
AAAATCATTTATCGTAATATCAGTCAGACAATTTTTTTTTTTTTTTTTTTTTTCATGTACAATTGAACAGGAAAATTTTTGCATTGCCTTTAAGTAATCATCACTCTTTAACGGCAAGTTGATTAATGACTTTTTCGTCGAGACAAAGAATTTATTGATATTCAGAACAGTTAATTTTGTGGCTTATTCAAAAATACTATGTAACCGAGAATACCAGTAAGTTAAAAGTTAATGAAATATATGAAATTATTGTACCTTATATATAAATAAAGTCGTGGTCAAACCAGACTTTACATTACTCTTTCTAAGACTTAAAGGCTTGAAGGTTTAAAGGCCGCTAATGAATGGCAGAGGCAAGGGACACTGACAATGCCTTTTCGAGCAGGGCAATGTCCTAGAAACTGACAATATATACATATGATCAGCGCCCAAGCCACCTCTCCCCCCAAGGTAGGACCAAGGCGGGCTAGGCAATGGCTGCTGGTGACTCAGCAGATAGACCTTTAGGCTCCCCCAAACCCCCTATCCTTAGCTCACAAGAATAGTGAGGTTGCAGCAACAAAGAAACTATCGAATTGGAGCGGGACTCGAACCCCAGTCTGGCGTTCATAAGTCAGGGACGTTACCACATCGGCCACCACAACGGCCACCATAACCTCAACTATTACCTGCCATGGTTAAAGACAGAGGTTTTATAGAGTGTTCAGATAACAGTTCCTTTTTTTTTTAATAACATTATCTGTAAGGAAAAAATTTCATATCTGATCTCTCTCTCTCTCTCTCTCTCTCTCTCTCTCTCTCTCTCTCTCTCTCTCTCTCTCTCTCTCAACCTAATCATTGAATATCATTGCATTCCTTATGGGACAGCATTAGACATGTGCAGACTTCAACCTTTTACGAAGTCTTCCATCTTTTATGCTGATCCCCCCCCCCCTCTCTCCCCTCCCCATCCCCCTCTCTCCTCCCCCTTCTCCGATTATCCTGGCTGACTTTTATTAGGTAATTTGGAAGGAATTATATATCAAAATAATCAGACGCACCAACAGGAAGGAGGATGAGGAGCCGGTAATTATAAATTGGCTGTGTAGAAGAATCGTCGTTTTGTAATTATCTTACCTTCTTCCCTACCTGTGCACTTGCCAGTGAGGGTAATTACACCGTTTCTTTCTTTCTCTCATTTCTTTCTTCTATTTATCGTATATTCCTTCATTTTTTCCCCTGGTTTTCTTACCCTTTGGTAAATCCCCTTGCTTGAGAGTACACTCTTTCTTTTGTTTTGTTAAAGTTTTCATAGTTTATATAGGAAATATTTATTTAATTAAATGTCATTGTTCTTAAAATATATTATTTTTCCTTGTTTCCTTTCCTCACTGGGCTATTTTCCCTGTTGGAGCCCCTGGGCTTAGAGCATCTTTCTTTTCCAACTAGTGTTGCAGCTTATCAAGTAATAATAATAATAATGTTTATTACCACTGAAGTTATCGGTTTGGCAATGCTACTGGGCGTGACGGGAAAGAAAAAAATACACACAGATATATATATATATATATATATATATATATATATATATATATATATATATATATATATATATAGGAAAGATTGAGATTTTTGTTTCCCTTCGATATTCATTTCTTTACGTAATCTACCTTTTTTTCTGTCTTTTTGGGGTTATCTGTATACCACTTCTATTCTTTTATGAATTTTCCAAATGCTTTCCATTTTGTCGCCTTTCTTTTCTTTGCCATTATCACAGGTTTAGTTTTAAAATATCTTACTATGTAGTTGCTTTCATGATTTACGATCCCATAATTTCTTTCTTCTTTGTTTATCAAATAAACCTTTAGCTTATTATTATTATTATTATTATTATTATTATTATTATTATTATTAGCCAAGCTACAACCCTAGTTGGAAAAGCAAGATGCTATAAGCCCAAGGGCTCCAATAGGAAAAAATAGCCCAGTGAGGAAAGGAAATAAGGAAAGAAATAAATGATGAGAATAAATTAACAACAAATCATTCTAAAAACAGTAACAGCGACAAAACAGATATGTCCTATATAAACTATTACCAACATCAAAAACAGACATGTCATATATAAACTATAAAAAGACTCATGTCAGCCTGGTCAACATAAAAACATTTGCTCCAACTTTGAACTTTTGTTTAACATCTATATACACTATTTTGAATGATTATTGTTCATTACCACATTAGTAGAATTGTATAAGATTGTTATAATTACATCCATCAACGATGTTGGGAGGAGGTTATGTTTTCGCCTCTGTTTGTCTGTTTTTCCGTTTGTATGTTTGTTTGTGAACAACTTACTGGCCCCAATTTCAGGGATTAATTGATATGTTGAGACGTGGAGATATTCAAATTTGAAAGTCCTAAGTCAAAGATCAAGGTCAAGGTCGAGCAAAAGATCGACCAATTTAACCCTAACCTTAACCCCAAGTTCGCACATGGTTGTCACACAAACTTCAAATATGGCTACGGGCTAAATTGATTCTGGGAAAGGCAAGCTGGTTTCTAGAAATAAGCTGCCGTGGCGGAGGTATGCACTCTAGTTCTGTTTTAAGGGGTCATGACGAAACGATCCAGGAATCTTCTGTTTTGAACTTTTCCCTTCGGGATAAGCTCCAGTACTTTCCATTTTAGTTTGGCGTTTTATTTCCTTTATTTCTGTTTCCATTTGTTCCATTTGGCTTCATAATTTCACTTATTTTCCCTTCTTGATTTTAATATATAATTTATTTTGATGTTTTATTTAACCTTTCCCTTTTTCCATCTTATTTTCTTCATTTTTCTTGGTCTTTTTCCTCCATTTACTTTGATTTATTTGGCTTCATCATTTCACTCTTTTTCTTCTTGTTCTTATAAATGATTTATTTTGGTGTTTTACCATCCCCCTTTTCCATCTTATTTTCTTCATTTCCCTTTCAATTTTTCCGTTATTCATTTTTTTTTTATTTGGCTTCATTTATTTTGCCGTTTTATTTTAACCTCCCCTTTTCCATCTTTTCTTCATTTCCATTTCTCTCTTTCCTCTATTTGATTTGTTTTATTTGTTTTCGTCTTCACTTTTTTCCTTCTTGATTTCTTAAATCATTTATTTTATGTTTTATTTTAACTTTCCCTTTTTTCCATCTTATTGTCTTCTTCTCTCTTTCTTTTTTCCTCTATTCCCTTTGTTTTATTTGGCTTCATTTAACTTTTTTCTTTTTTTAAATGATTTATTTTGACTTTATAATGTACCTTCCCCCTTTTTTATCTTGTTTTCTTCATTTCCCTTTTCCCCCTTCTTGTTTTTGGAAGGATTTTAGGAATGAGAATCGTTAAGAGCCAAAAGGAAAAGGGTACGCATTCCTTGCATATTTCGAATGCATTAATTAGGAAGATTTTTTCTTATCTTGCGCATATGTGTGCAAGTGTTTGTGTGTGTGAGAGAGAGGGAGAGAGAGAGAGAGAGAGAGAGAGAGAGAGAGAGAGAGAGAGAGAGAGAGAGAGAGAGAGAGATTTTTTGCAATGTCTAAATGGCGGGTCCCGTTCATACACGAAACACCTGTTCAGCACATTTTCTCTCTCTCTCTCTCTCTCTCTCTCTCTCTCTCTCTCTCTCTCTCTCTCTCTCTCTCTTCGATTTTATATCCAGTCGTTTGATTAATATTACATTTAAGTATTCAGATAATTTTTCATAATATTATTAATGAATATAACCATCACCGTCAAATGTTTTTTTTTTTTTTTATCTTGTGAATTTTATTGCCGGTACTATAGTAAATACTCCTTTTTATATTAATGATATTAAAAATATTGCATTCGTTATTGATCTTAGTATTAATCCTATTTCTCTGTTTAGCACCACGATAAATGTCACAGGGTTATCTCTCTCTCTCTCTCTCTCTCTCTCTCTCTCTCTCTCTCTCTCTCTCTCTCTCTCTCTCTGTCTAACCCATCCTACGCTTTTCCAGCCATATCCCTGGTGTCGTTTGCTGGTCAAAAGCTTCTTTAAGGAGCAAACGTTAAAGTATCATATATTATGCCTAACAGGTCCTTACCTCCCCTACCCTGCCCCTACCTTTCCCCTTCCCTTCCCACTTGCATCTCCTGCCTGATCCCCCACCCTCGCATCTCCTTCCCCTCTTTCACTTACACTTGATGATTGACTTAGATTTTTATTTTCGTTCAAGTCTTTGTTTCCTAAATTTCGTTTTATTTTCTTTTATTTTTTATTCTGTTAAGTATTTGGTTTTCTATTATCATTCACGTCTTTAGATTCTTCTTACATTATATTTTTTTATGAAATATTGGTTTCTGTTGGTTTTACTTTGAATTTTGTGTTTTTGCTCAAATTTCTTTACTCTTTCTTTGTTTGAACCCATGATTGTATTAAAGAAATTTTTATTTTCTTTGAGTTTCTTCAAACAATTTTAATCCAGTGCAATATTTGTTTTCATGGAGTTTGTTCTCCTTAAACTACTCTATCTAAAAGAACGGCTTTTCTTGATCATCATCTCTCCCTACGCCTATTGATGTAAAGGGCCTCGGTTAGATTTTTTCCAGTCGTCTCTACCTTTAGCTTTTAATTCAATACTTCTCCATTCATCACTTCCCACTTAACGCTTCATAGTCCTCAGTCATGTAGGCCTGGGTCTTCCAACTCTTGTAGTGCCTTGTGGAGCCTAATTGAAAGTTTGGCGAAGTAATATTTCTTGGCGAGTGAGAAGAGCATGCCCAAACTATCTCCATTTACCTTTTACCTTTTTATTTTTTTATTTTTTTTTTTTTTGCTCAGCTTTTCAAGTTCAGATTTCATGTCAAATTTGCATACAATACGATTTTCTCTCCGTTATGCAAAGCTCTTGCCAAGATTCTTGGACATGATGCTTCGTACAATGCTAGCGGCTTTTTTAGATTTACTTCAGAAGCAGGTCTTCTGATAACTGTTTAACTTTTATTATGATATATTTACTTTTATGGTTTTAATTAAATATTCTTTTATTTATTTACAATAAACGATATCGGGTCAATGACCTTCGATGTCAGGATGCCGGAAAACTTCAAATCAATCAATCTTATCGTAATTTCAGGGATTGGCTTGACCTTACGGATTCTATTCTTTTTTTTTTTTATTTCAGTTTTCTTATTTGCATATTTCAGTTTTAGGTTCCATTGAAATATATTATGATATTCTATTGCATTTATTTCTTCATATTTCTCTATTTTATGTTTTTAAATGAAATATATATTTCATTGCATTTCTTTCTTCATGTTTCTATATTTTATGTTTTTAAATGAAATATATTATATTTCATTGCATTTCTTTCTTTATATTTCTTTGTTTTATGTTTTTAAATATCTTCTCTTTTTGTTTTCTTTCTTCATATTTCTCTATTTTTATTTTTAAATATCTTTTCTTTCATAATTTTTTTTCTAAATATTTCTTTATTTTTAATTTTAAATTGTTCTTTTTATTTATGTTTTATAGAATAAATAGTTGAGAATTTCTCTCTCTCTCTCTCTCTCTCTCTCTCTCTCTCTCTCTCTCTCTCTCTCATACATACAGCTAAGAATGTTGCTACTTTCCTCTTGATCCCACTCGATTCTCACCAGATACCCTTCCCTCCCCCCCTCCCCCCTCCCACCTCTCCCCCAACCTAACCCACCCCCACTACACCCCTTCTTAACTAACAGACTCCAGAGAACCCGAGATTGTTGCAAGATGAGTGACAGTATGTGACCGTAAACCTCTCTTTTTTTTCTTCCTTTCTTTCCCTCCTAACCTTTTTTTTTTTATCTTTTTTTTGTATCCATGAGACGAAGGGGTATACTGTATTTTTTTATGATATTCACGCGGACATGAGAACTTGGTTTCTCTCTCTCTCTCTCTCCTCTCTCTCTCTCTCTCTCTCTCTCTCTCTCTCAATTAAGAATTCAAATGATAAATCGCAAATGAAACCCTTGTGCAGAAGGCTTCCAGGTAGAAGTATCTTAAAACTTCTATTGTCAGAATGATTTATTTTGGATGTTTTAAGTTTTTTTTTCAAACTTCTATTTCCAATTATTACTCATAAGCGTATCTGCAGTATGTTAAGTGTCACTTAAATTGGGGATAGGTAACAATTTCATATATATCTTCTTCTACTATTAGCGTGCTTTTTTCTCATTTTATATATATATATATATATATATATATATAATGTTTATCCCTTTCTGAGTAGGGATATCTTATCATGGTTAATTGTTGTCTTGTATCGCCATGATCATTAAAATTTTACTAGTCAGGGCCACCCATACTAAGTTTTTCTCTGTGAGCGATCAGACTAAAGTCTCCCTCCATCACCAATCCGAACTGGCCAGCCTGGTGAGGAAAATGGCAGTCCCAGACTTAACTTATTACATGTCTGAGTTTTGTACTCCACTGAACAAGAAATGGCTACATTTTTTGTTGTTGTTGTTGTTGTATGTATGTATATTGTGTATATATAGCTTACATATATATTCATATACATATGAATAAATATAATATCTTAGCAGTTTTCCCTTTCGTAGCTTCTTTGTTTTTATTTCTTTGTTTTTCCCTCCTTCATTTTCTTTCCAATTTACGAGAAATGTTTTCTTTCCTCACGAAGCCTTAGGATGTAAGGGGGAAACTGCGACGCTCTGTCCTGGACTTTTTTCGATTTTGTTTTCGCTTCCATTTAGAATTTTGTTATTTTTCACATTTTTTATCTCTATCTCAATTTTTTCTTCTTATTTATTTTTTGCTTTGTCTTTATTTTTTTTTTAATTTCTACTGTTATTTCCTCTTTTTCTTTTATTTATTTTTTTTGGTCAATTTCTTTCTTCTTTCCTTTTTTCGTTTCTTATTTCAAAGTACTTTTTTGAGGAAGATATTCTTTTCTGATGTTAGTACTATTTTCTAATATTTGTTTTCAAACATGCAAGTCTTTATGCTTCCAATATATATATATATATATATATGTGTGTGTGTGTGTGTGTGTGTGCGTGGGTGCTTCTGTGCACGTGCTTGAATATCCGTATACACACACATATATTTATATATATATATATATATATATTTATATATATATAGATATATCTATATTTATCTATCTATCTATCTATCTATCTATCTATATATATATATATATATGTGTGTGTGTGTGTGTGTGTGCGTGGGTGCTTCTGTGCACGTGCTTGAATATCCGTATACACACACATATATTTATATATATATATATATATATATAGATATATCTATATTTATCTATCTATCTATCTATCTATATATATATATATATATATATGTGTGTGTGTGTGTGTGTATAGTATTTTTCAACCATACCCTTTGATATATAATTCAATTTCTTATTTTTCATAATTTGGGTGGTGTTTAGCTGCGTATGGTGGTTGTATATTTACATGTATACATATATATGTACGTATGTATGCTACTGTATACAGTATATAGGGATGATTATAGTGGTATGTATATATTTATTGTGTTGTACTGATTCCTTTACCTTTTCGTCATTCATGTTCATTCTTTTAAGAATAAGAAAGGGATTAGTTTTTCCTGACATTTATCTTCATTATTTACGTTTTGTTATACTTACTCTACCTCGGTCGTTTCTTGAATGCGCCAAATCTGATTTACTTTGTTCATCACCTGATTATCAGAGCGGATAATGATAGCCTTAGTTCGTTCGCTCATTGGCAGGTTGGCAGGTTTGAAAACTTTTTACCTCTTAATTGGATTGACCTCAGATCGCGTGAGTTGAAATTGTCTAAGGCTTTTACTTTACTCTATTCTAAAATTCGTCTCGTATTATTCGTTGTTTTGATTTCAACTTGACAAAAGCTAAGTTCTGATTAATTGTACACTGTTTTCGACTCATCTTCCATGATTTTAATTTAGTATTGATTTGGGAAGTCCAAGCTCATCTGTCACAATAGTTTTTGAAAGCAGAAGAAAAACATCGTATAGATTTTAGTATTTTTTTTTTTTTTCATTATTATTGATTTCAACTTGACAAAAGCTAAATTCTGATTAAATGAGTACTGTTATCGGCCATCTTCCACAATGTTAATCTAGTATTGAATTATGAAGTCCAAGCTTACATGTCATAACTGATTTTGAAAGTAGAAGAATAACCTCCCATAAATTTGAGTATTTTTTGAGATTTTGATGGGGGGTGGGGCTTCAGGGTTTTAAAGCTGGCTTGAACAGGGCTACATAGACGTTATGTAAAACTTGTTCTTGAAAATCTTTCTGAGTATTTTGATAAATATGTTCTTTACACTATATTGAAAGCCAACTTGATTTATGGTACTTTCCAAACACTGTTATATGTATGTACTCAGGGCTTAAAAAAATTAGTTGTCAGAAAACCACGAAGCAAATTCATTTTATTTTGGATCAGAGATTATTTGCGCTAAACATCCCACTCGTATTTAAATGTAAAATAAAAAAAAAGATTAAAATGCTTTTTAGTACTTATTTGCATTGACAGTCGAAAGAAACACTTACGAGATTTGGCAGATTCTATTCGAATTTGTAAAAAGTGTTTACTGTACCTTGGAAAATATTTAATGTTTTAGATGACCCCATTTTAACCCTAATTGATGTTTTTTTTTTTTTAATTACCACTGAAATCTTTGAAATGTCGCAATAGTGTATCTTATCAGAGGATTACATTTAGCAGAAAAGACTTTATCAGATTTCGTTGGTGATAAAATGGGCTTTGAAATAATTTCGCGATTTCAAATTGCAATTAAAAATTTATCAAACTCACGAGTCTCTGCTATTCCTTAATGAATCAGAAGCATCATTGATTTTTTTTATAAAGTTGATTAAAAAATTAATTAGCCCAGAGTAGAATATAAAGAAAATCGTTCAAGATTCTTGATAGGAAGTTATCACGGCCGTCAAGTAGCGAATGTCGAGGAAATCATTTGTCAACGGAGCACGTCACTTGAGTATTCGGTTACCCGAAAGTAATTGGTCTAATAGTATTTGATTTTTGTGTCCTGTTAGTTTTAATTAGATGTAGCATATGTGCAATAATTGTTTTTCGCATCATAATACAGTTCATTTGATACTACGTACATATGCAATTTTTTATTTTTTATCTTATATATACGTAGGTGGTGTTAAAAAAATTCTATCTTAGTTAATTTAATTAGTTATCTCAAGCACCTGCTTAACATGGTATATATACTGTGTATATATATATATATATATATATATATACATACATACATATACACATATAAATATACCTCATCCCTTTGGCTTTTCTCTGATAAATTTATTTTTTATCCAGAAATCGTTTATATTTGCTTTGTGTTGGATTTGATAAAATCTTTAATTTACATTTTACATTCTTACAAACCTCCTGCTTACTGTTATTTTACTGAGATTTATGTCAATTTATGACGGTTTTATTTATATATATATATATATATATATATGTATATATAAATATGTATATATATACATATATATACATATATATATACATATATATGTATATATGTGTGTATGTTGTTTTCCTCTTTACTTAAATTTTGTTGCAACAAGTTTAAAACTTTTTACTGCGTTGTTTCTTTCATAACTCCTTCACGTATGTTGTTGTTCTCAATATTTTTCCCATTCAAATTTGAATCGTTTATGTTCGAAAAGACAACTTGGAAAGACATTTTATTCGTATTAGCGTATCATTGTTCGAAGTTTTCATTGACATTTGTTAATTTCTGTTCTTTTCAATGCCTTGGATTTTTTGTCATTGCTTATTTTATCATTTTTTTCATTTAAATTACGGCCGTAATTTTTCGAAAATAAGACTATTAATTGATACTTTTATTTAAGAGTGTTAGCAGCGTGTACTTTCAGTTTGATATTATGTTATCACCGGCCAAGTGGGCGTGAATCTCCGTGTGCTTATCTCACTTTCTTATCCGAATTCGCTTAGCTCAGCCTTCCACAATGACCATTGCGCCCCACATTAAAATGCATGAACTGAACAACAAAAACAAAAGATGAATAAATACATAAGTTCAAGACCAGTAGATGTGAAAGACCTCTTACGTGTGCGTAAGTGTATATATGTCTTTTCAAAGAGGTTAACCAGAGGACGGGGTGGTGATGTCCAATTGTCTGTATCTCCAAGGAGAGAGAGAGAGAGAGAGAGAGAGAGAGAGAGAGAGAGAGAGAGAGAAAGATAGGAAATCATATGGTGATATATATATATGTATATATATATATATATGTATATATATATGTATATATATGTGTGTGTGTGTGTATGTGTGTTTATGTATTGGTGATGTTGTGGGTGGGGTTGTTAGTATATTTGTGTGTGTATGTATATATATATATATGTGTGTGTGTGTGTGTATATATATTTATGCATAAATATGTGGGTCTATGAATAAATACATTCATATAAATCATATATGTGTTTAGATATACGTATACTGTATATATATATATATATATATATATACAAACGTACATACATGTATATTCAATACATATGTTTGAATAAGTACATGGAGAGAGAGAGAGAGAGAGAGAGAGAGAGAGAGAGAGAGAGAGAGTGTGTAACTTTTGTTCTATTGTTTAACGCCATTTACTTTTTGTCCTAACCGTTGTACCTGTTGGGTTGCGTAGGGAGAAAGTGTAATGTGGGAGGGAGCAGAAAATACTCTGTCCAACTCGATGCTGTCACCCCGGTGGTTTTGTCAGTCACGTGACGAAGAGGATCTTTTATAATATATAAAAAGATTTTTTTTGTGATATTCTTTCTCAGATCTGTTAAAGAAAAAGGTGTGTCTATTTTTTGGTCTTTCCTTACTGCCTGGCGATCTGCCGGACTGGGGTTGGAGTCCCGCTCAAGCTCGATAGTTTCTTATAGTGTCCCGAAACTCGCTATTCTTGTGAGTTAAGGATGGGGGATTTGGTGGAGCCTATAGGTCTACCTCCTGAGGCACCAGCAACCATTTCCTGGCCTTCCCTGGTCTTAGCTTGGGTGAAGAATTCCTTGGGCGCTGATTATATGTACAGTACTGTATATATGGTTAGTCTCTAGGTTGAAGTGGCCTGATTGGTAACGTCTCTGACTGGTGTTTGCAAATCGGGGTTCGAGTCCCGTTAGTCTCATTAGTGCCATTAGTGTTTGCAATCTTACCATCCTTGTGAGTTAAGGTTGGGGGTGGGGAGCCCATAGGTCGATCTGCTGAGTCATCAGCAGCCATTGCCTGGTCCCCCCTGGTCCTAGCTTGGATGGAGAGGGGACTTGGGCGCTGATCATACGTATATATGGTCAGTCTCTAAGTCATTGTCCTTCTTGATAGGGTAATGTCACTGTCCCTTGCCTCTGCCATTCATGAGCGGCCTTTAAACCTTTATTTTAGACTGCCCCTTGTCTCTAACATCCACGAGCGGCCTTTAGACCTTAAGCGTGTTTGTCTAGCTGGGTAATTTGCTGTCTTTAAGTTGTCTTTCTGTTTAGTTATCCATAGCTTATATTTATTCATGATAAATTGTTAATTGTGTTCCCTAGAAGGATTGTCTTGATTTGTTAAGATAGTATGCGCTTTGATAATAATAATAATAATAATAATAATAATAATAATAATAATAATAATAATAATAATATACATGATGGTGATGGGGATGATGATAATCGAAGTAAGCTTCTATGTAATTTCATATCATTAATGTTACCCTAATTTGATAAGGCTTTATAATTGGAAGACCCAGGCATATATGGCTGAGGACTGTGAAGTGCGAAGTAGGAGATGATGAATGGAGAAGTATTGAATTAAAAGCTCATAATAGAGACGACTGCCGAAATCTAACTGAGGCCCTTTGCGTCATTAGACCTAAAAGATAATGATATGTATATGTATATATATATATATATATATATATATATATCAATTTCTGAATGAGGATACCTTAACGTGGTAAAAGGGTTTGTGTATCTCCATGATCAGCAAAGCTGTGCAGCTGTACTAGTCAGGGCCACCCGTACTACGATGGTTTAATGTGAACGACCAGACAAAAATCTCCCACCATCACCAAACCTCAGTTGGCCAGCATGGTGATGAAAACTGGCCAAACCCCAAACATGAAATAATATGCCGGAGGTCCTTGTCCTGTAGTGGGCTAGTAACGACTGCATTTGTTGTTTGTTATTGCTTTGCACACACACACACACACACACACACATATATATATATATATATATATGTATATATATGTGTGTGTGTGTGTGTGTGTGTGTTTATATAGTGTGGTGTGTGCGTGTGTGCTTATATATCCTTACCCTATATATCATTGGATATAAAATATCCTGAATATAATGCATAGGCAGAGAAAGAGGTCTCTTAACCTCTGTAAAACTTTACAGCTCCGACAGGTCTTCTTTGGTTAAGGGCGTGTGGTTTCATAGAAGCGAAATTGAACAAATTCATATAGCAGGAAATGATCCGGGAGTCTTGGAGAAAAAGTCTGAAATATTTTGAAGAAAGGTTTTGCCGGAATGGAAATAGGTGAAGACAGTTTGGAGGAAAGTAAGTTTAAAAATCTTTAAGGAAAATAGGAATCAAAACAGTTTGAAGGAAAATAAACATTATGGTTCATGAATGATAAATTGATAATAAGAATTATTTACAAGACGAAATTTATGAATTGATTAAGATTAAAGAAATTACTAGAACGTTTATTAACAAGAAATTGATCGATAAAGGTTTTATAGGAAAAATAATAATGTTTTTTTTTTTTTATAAGAAGCAATAGACTAAAATAACAAAGTTTTAAAGAAGAAGGCACACGTGAAAACGTTTGAAATGAGAGGAAATAAAGAAAAAGAAACTTTGAAGAAGAAGAAATAGATAAAACACGTTCGCAACGTTTCAAGTAAGTTACAACAGCAAGAGAGGTAAGAGGGGTCCCAAGAAAACGTGAAAGAGACGGGAAAAGGAAAACAGGAGAGAGAGAGAGAGAGAGAGAGAGAGAGAGAGAGAGAAGTGGGTGATGTAGTAAGGCTTTGAAGCATTATTTTTTTTCGGGGACCTCTGGGAAGCATCTCCATAAATAAACGTAGACGAATAAAGGAAAACAGTAGAGAGAGAGAGAGAGAGAGAGAGAGAGAGAGAGAGAAGTGGTGACGTAGTAAGGCTTTGGAGCTTTTTTTTTTTTTTTTAGAAAAACCAACCGAGCGATGTAGTAAGGCTTTTTTTTTTTTTTTTTTTTTTTTTTTTTCAAGAAAACCCTCTTTGGTAGAAATCTCCATCTCGAAAGGAAGAAGAAACTTGCAAATGAATCTTTTAAAAGTGTACGAGGCATTTTCAGTGCTTCCCTCTCACCTCCTTTTTTTTTCCAGTAATTTCCTGTTTTCTTTTATAGTTTTAGTTTTGTTTCTTCATTTTTCTATTTCTAAATCTGCATATTTCGTTTGCTTTAAAAATGTAAGGAATGTTTTTATTTCTTTTATTTTTTTCCATATATTTTTTTAGTTTTTTGATCGTTTTATATTTTTGAACTTAATCTTTTGTTTTGTTTTTTTAATTTAAAAGGAATAGAAATTTTGTTATTGTTGATTTCTTTCTATTTTTATAGATTTTTTTCTTAGAATATTTTTACCCTTTTCTTTCTGTTTTTATTCACACTCTTGGTTTTATTATATTTCTTGTCATTTGTTCGTTCTCTCTTCAGATTTGTTTTTCTCCTATCTCCTCTCTTCGCCTTTCTTTCCATAACTCTCCTTCTCTCGTCTTTTCTGTTTCCCTCCCTTTGTCTTTCTTTTTTTCTTCCAATCTTTCACAGCACCCAACTTGCGCGGGTCTCAATCTCTCGCTTACTTATAACTTCATATTTTTCATTTTATTATTTCCAATTTATCATCTCACTTCCCTTTTTTTTTTTTTTTTTTTTTTCCAAGATTTTTGTAGGTTGTATCTTTTCATTATCCAGAGTTTTTTAAGGTTGTATCTTTTCCCTTAATTTTTTCATCTCTCATTCTTTTCTCTCTTTTATTTCTTTTACTTTTTTTTAGAATTTTATTTTAATATGAAATATAACACTCAATGAAAATCGTCATAAAATAATTCTTGAAAGCTTTTTGAAATATGTCATAGAGGATGTTGCATATATTTTTATATACAACTTGGATTGCATTTTGATGCTCATTTATGTAAAACAGATTTAGCGGTTGTTGGTTGTTATAGATCTGTATGCCACTTAAAATTACAGCTGTTTTCTTTTATTCTGTTTTGATTGACTTTTGACAGTTTTTAAGAAAACTTTTTATGCTTTTTTTTTGCATAATTATATACCGGTTTTATAACCAAAATAAATATCATGAAAAATATATATATCAAGTAAATTTTTAACCAATTTTTTTTATAATTGTGGGTTTCTTGACGCAAAAATAAATTAAATTACAAGATATATAGTCCTAATATAATTTATTAAGAAACCTATTAAACCGTGCACTTTAATTCAACGGTATTTTGACTGCAGTTATCTGAAAGCAATAAGCACTCTCGATTCCATAATTAGGTTACACTGGAATGTTAACTACGCTAACAGGAATACTTTTCGAATTATATTATTTTATCATATAAATAGGGATGAAAAATAATTGATATCTAAGGGTGATTATTGTCATTTGTGAAATTATTTCTAGTTTATCTAGGGGTGATTATGGTTATTTGTTAAATTATTTCTAGGTTATCTAGCGGCGATTATTATCATTTGTAAAATGCTTTCTAGTTTATCTTGGGGCGATTAGTGTCATTTGTAAAATTCTTTCTAGTTTATCTAGGGGCGGTAATTGTCATTGGTAAAATTATTTCTAGCTTATCTAGGGGCAATTATTTTCATTTTTAGAATTATTTCGAGTTTATCTGGGGCGATAATTGTCATTGGTAAAATTATTTCTAGTTTATCTAGGGGCGATTATTTTCATTTCTAGA
>NC_090727.1:168752545-168767545 GCF_036898095.1 Palaemon carinicauda | reverse complement strand
AACTATCGAGTTTGGCCGGGACTCGAACCCCAGTCCGGCAAATCGCTAGGCAGGGACGTTTTCAATAGACCACCACAACTTTTTTTGTACAAATTACTGCATGTATTGTTCTATGTCAAACTGAAGTCAAGCATGATAATTAAGGCTGTATCCTATGGCCAATTTTCTACCTTTTTCGTGACACCTTTTTTCACCGATTTTTTTGCGAAATGTGGTAAGGTACCTTCGTCTGTCACAGTTTATATTCGTGTTTAATGTACTTGTTTTTTTACCATTGCTTTTGGCGGAATATATCATTGTTACGAAGGAAGGAAGGCATTCCTTGGAAGATAAGGTGTGTAGGGAAGTAGTTTAGATATTAACAAATTATATGCTATATTTTTGAAAATGGATTTGCTTATGTGAATCTCTGTTGAATGTAATAGCAAATAAATAATAAAAGAAAGCGGAGATGTACACATGATGCTATGGAAAATATGACTTTTATAGTATAATGAATAACTTCATGAAAAAAGTGGAAGAATAAAAGCGGTAATAATCTTAAGTGTTTCCTTTTTTATACTGATTTAATGTCATTGTGAAAATGCCACGTTTTTAAAGTGTTTTGAAGCTTCTAACTAAAAGTTGAAAGGCGGAAAAAATCCCTTGGAAATGAATATCAGTAAAGGCCAATTTCGAAAATGAAATGACTTCGAAGAGACGATCTTGAAAGTGTGAAAATTTTCTTTGAAAAGAAATTCAATGTACTGTAAAGAAAGTTTATGAATAACAAGAAACTGTCTGTTAAAAAAAGAAAAAAAAAAGGAATTGTTACGAATAGGTTTGAAATCAGTTTTATGAAAGTGCTCATGGATAGACTTTCAAAAAAGAGGGTAATATCTAATATCAGACCAGTAAAAACTACTAATACATTAATAAGAAAGAAACATGGATTAAAACCTAAACATATATCCCCTTCAACGGGTTGTGGTAGCCGATGAGGTAACGTTCCCTGACTGGTGAAAACGTTCCCTGACTGGTGAACGCCAGACTGGGGTTCAGGTCCCGCTCAAACTTGTCAGTTTCTTTGATCGCTGCAACCTCACCACCCTTGTAGGCTAAGGATTGGGGTTTTTGGGGGGAGCCTATAGATCTATCTGCTGAGTCATTAGCAGCCATTGCCTGGCCCTCTCTTGGTCCTAGCTTTGGTGGAGAGGAGGCTTTGGCGCTGATCATATGTTCAGTCTCTAGGGCATTGTCCCGCTCGATAGGGCAATGTCACTAACCCTTGCCTCTGCCATTCATGAGCGGCCTCTAAACCTTTAAACGGTGGAGATAGAAAAAAATGTAGAGTAAGAGAAATGGAAGAAAATGCATTCCTTCATAAGACCCCATAGAACCACAAATCAACCTTGGCCACATGGAGAGTGGGCGTGGCATCGCACATGTAACGGATAATTGGCACTTGGAGGTGGCACCTGGAATCCTGAGGCTTCCATCTTTTTTTATATAGACTCTTACTTAAGGGTCGAGACCAAATCTCTGATGTTGCTGCCACAAAATAACGTTTTTTCTGCTTTTTTTTTTTTTTTTTTTTTTTTTTTTTTGTACTCGTGGTTCCATCTTGGCTAATTTTTTTTTTTTTTTTTTTTTTTACCCTGTGTATTTTAGCCTGTGAAAACACCATTTGTCTAGATCTCTGCAAGGGAGGGGGAGTAGGGAAAGGGGGATAGGGAGGAGGATTATGGAGGTCCCATCGACGGTGGAGGAAGTGAATGGGAGAGTGAAGAGTTTTTTTTTTTTCTCTTTGTGGTACCTTCGCTTTTCAACTGAATTTAAGACGTGGTTAGTTTTGTATGTTTCAATTTTTTTTTCTTTTTTATCATATTTTTGTTTTTGTTTTGATTTGATATTTAAGAAAACTTAGTTCCACAGCTCTTGGTCGACTGATATATATATATATATGTGTGTGTGTGTGTGTGTATGCCCACACTACAAATTTACAATCCCGGATATGTATGAAACAAATTCACAACTTCAGAAATGTATGAAATATAATATATATCACTACTTCAGATCTAATAATTTAATGAACCACTACAGTAATATTCGTTACGATTCTGTTTCCCAGTAACCATCCTGTTTTCATTTTGTGTTTTATTCCTTTATAAATTAATATTATTTCGGCGAGGAAATATTTAACGTAAGAAGTAATTGGAGAAGTATATCATAATGTACTGAATCGAAGATCTAGCAAACTAATCTAGACATCGTTTGAGTGTACACTCGGGCACACTATTCTCTCTTATTTCTCTTCCTTTTGTTTCGTTAAAGTTTTTATAGTTTATATAGGAGATATTTGTTTTAATGGAACTGTTCTTAAAATGTTTTATTTTTCCTTGTTTCCATTCCTCACTGGGCTATTTTTCTGTTGTAGCCCATGGGCTTATAGCATTCTGCTTTTCCAACTATTGTTGTAGCTTACCAAATAATAATAATAATAATAATAATGATAATGATGATGATGATGATGATGATGATGATAATAAAGGTGTATTACATTTTTTGTAGTCAAAGGAAACCTTGGTTAGTTTTTAGAACTAATGACACTCGTGGATTTTAATACATTTGATTAGAACCCACAGTAATAGCCCTTTTATGACCTTGTTTACAGGAAACCACGTTAACCTAACATACCTAAACTAAAGGTTCGGTGTCCTACCTGTCCATGAGCGTGAGATCCGTATCCTTGCCTGAAATGATACATCAAAACCTAACCTAACTTTTGGCACCACATCCTATCTGACCTGAGGAAGACGTTAACTTACAAGGAATTTAACTTGATTCTTCTTCTTCTTCTTTGTCTGCATCTTTTTCCACTTTTATGTGGGGTCGATGTTTCTGGCCAGCGTTCTCCATTTACCTCTGTCCCACACTTCATCACCGGTTAATCCCTTTGATCGAAGGTCATCCTTGATACAGTCCATCCACCTTCGCTTTGGTCTCCCTCTCCCTCTCGTTCTCTCTACCACCATTTCCATCACTCTCCTCCCAATATACTGTTCATCTCTTCTCATGACATGACCATACCACCTCAGTCTGCTTTCTGTGGTGACCTATATTTTCTAACGAGAAAGGACTAGTCTTCAATATGAAGTGGTGTAGCTTGACATGTAGACTACAAAGATCTTCCTGGCTACATTTTTATATTTATGGGTGTTTGATAAGGCTATATACTCCGTTTCGGAAAGGACAGTCTTATAGCTAACAACCCATAATCACGTTACTCAGACAATATATATATATATATATATATATATATATATACTGTATATATATATATATATATATATATATATATATATATATATATATATATATATATATAAAAGTTGATTGAATTATTGCAACAGATATTTGAAGCACAAATCATGAGATAGTGGTTTGTGTACCTGTTTGTACTTGTGAATATGTATTTTTTAAATGTGTCTGTTGTATGTTTATGTGCATTGGTTGGCTTTTTTGACATTGTATTTTCTCTGGTATGTGGATATATGTTCTTGTATGTGTATTATCGTAATTGCACAATCGTAACGCTACCTCCCATATGTTATTACGGCATATAAATTAATTGAGGTGGTTATGGGTTGGTCTCGAACTGAGGGATATACTTGTTTACGTTGATTTAGTTGATGCTTTAATGATCTTTAAGGAAAGGTTTTTTTTTTATTGAATGGACAATATTCTTGTTTGAATTAGATTATTCTTTGTTGAGATATTGATTAATCTCTCTCTCTCTCTCTCTCTCTCTCTCTCTCTCTCTCTCTCTCTCTCTCTCTCTCTCTCTCTCTCTCATAACAAAATAGGCCTTATTTATGTATCATTACCTGAATACATATCCTTCAGTTTTATAATCTAATTCCTTAAACCCGAGTAAGTTCATGGTTTCTCGTATTTCTTCGTTATTGCACGGGATAAGTACAATTATAAGCTTATTCGATAATTATTGTTTGTATAAGACAAATTTCTTTTCTTATTATCTAAGGTGGGTAAAAATTTTATATGAAAATGACCAAAATATATATATAAAAAAAGTTAAATTTTTGCCGTTTAAGGATCTCTGTGGTTTTCGCATTTGGCATCACTCAGGAGGTGCTAGGCCTTTCAATTTGCTCGAGGGAAGGCGACCAGAAAGTGGTTGGCGAGGGCGTGGGGCGTGGGACGTGGGGAATGTGGGTGGGAGAGGGGAAGGCTGGTCTGGCTATGGCGCGGCTGTTGCTACATATCAACATCTTTTGCAACAGAGAATTAATAGTCGTCTTGTTTTCTCTGATAATTACTGAGGTCTGACCTCTTGTGCAAGTGTTTGTAAGCAGTTTTATTTTTTATATGAAATTATTGTAAATAAAAAGCTGAAATTTATTTAAATAAGGACAATATTCAGTTGCAATGTGGTTTGGCAACTAGAGTTAAGAGGGTCTGAACTGCCCCCAAGGCCATCTGAGGGAAATTACCATATAATTGAAAAGTATAATTATTTGTCATGCATGCAATGTTGCTCTTATCTCCCTACCCCCTCCCCCATCTCCCTCCTCCTTCCTCTCCCTCCTCCTTCATCATCTCCATCACCATTATCATTGCATCCCATTATGTCTTTGTCCTCCTCCTCCTCCTCCTCCTCAGACTCCTATTGCCCCATTATGGGTTCCCATTACCATTGTCGTGTTATCATTGTGTATTTGTCATTATTGACATTGGTCTCCTTATCGGTAAATTCTGGAAGATTTAACATTGACTTTGTGGATCCGTCTCAACTTCTTTGGTAGGGGAAGATGTTTGCTTTTGTTATTGTTATTATAGTTTTTATGATTTGTAAATAATTCAGTTTGAGTGCGACGTTTTAATCTAATTTTTCACTTTCACATACCATATCGTAGTTTTATTTATGCACTCGATTTTATCATTTTTGTTCATATTGTTCATATATATATATATATATATATATATATATATATATATATATATATATATATATATTTGCACAAACAATTCCTGTACACTTCATTTCCAAAAGTAATTGGCTAAATTTCATAACCACTAATTTGGGAGTTATTAACGCATAATGCCGACTTAACTATACATATTTGTTGAATCTCTCTCTCTCTCTCTCTCTCTCTCTCTCTCTCTCTCTCTGTTGTAAAAGCTGAAATTCTCCTAAATTTCAATGTTATTAGATCAAAACACCGTCTCTCTCTCTCTCTCTCTCTCTCTCTCTCTCTCTCTCTCTCTCTCTCTCCTCTCTCTCTCTCTCTCTCTCTCTCTGTTATGAAAAATTAAATCCTCCTAAATTTCAGTGCTATTAGAACAAAACAGCATCTCTCTCTCTCTCTCTCTCTCTCTCTCTCTCTCTCTCTCTCTCTCTCTCTACTCATAACCTTCTCTTTCCCACCTATTCTTCCCTTCCTACTTCACCTTCATCCTAACCACAGTCTACACACCTCTCAGGGAGACAGTTGAAGCCTGGAGGCGACTTCAGCTTCGCGCCCTTTGAAGGCCTACACTATTTTTATGGCCCTGGTGCATATATTTGCGTAGTACTTATCTCTCGACTCACATAGGGTATATATATATATATATATATATATATATATATATATATATGTATATATATATATATATATATATATATATATATATATATACAGTTGCTATGTATATACGGATAGCTTTTTGCTATCCACCCTTCAGTATGTTGCTTCAGTACCTGCTTAAGTATGAATAAATGTATATTCTTGAAAATTAAGCTGGTGTCCATATATATATATATATATATATATGTGTGTTGTGTGTGTGTGTGTATAATATAAAATGTAATCATATAATGTAATCAAAGAAATATACAGAGAGAGAGAGAGAGAGAGAGAGAGAGAGAGAGAGAGAGAGAGAGAGAGAGAGAGAGAGAGAGAGAGAGAGAGATAATGCAGGTTTTTAGAATGGGTTTATTTTCTAGTTTTTTTTTTTTTACATTTCCACGCTTTATTTATAGACACCCATTTTCACCTATTTGTGTTATTTTTCAGTTTACCTCTAGAGCTCATTATATAATAATTATTTGAAGACTGAACGAGGCTATTAATATGACTTTGTTATTATTACGAAAGGAGATGGCATTGTAATTAGGGCTAGGTGTTAACGAAAACTGTCTTTTCCTCATTAAATTTTATGGTTGTATGAGAGCGAAAACTTTTTATTATTATTATTATTATTATTATTATTATTATTATTATGCTACAATCCCAAGGGGTTCCAACAGGGAAAGTAGCTAAGGGAAGAAAAACAAATAGCAAATAAACTTTATATAAGTAATGAATAAAATATGAGATATTGTAATGTCAGTGACAACGTTAAAATAGAGCAGTCAAATTTAGACTTTTAAACGATTATTATGTCAACCTGACCTTTTGAAGTTCCACTGATTCAACTGCGGCATTAAGAAAATCATGCCACAATCTGGTCACAGCTGGAATAAAACTTCTAGAATACTGTGTAATGTTGTTCCTTATGATGCAGAAGGCATAACTGTTAGAATGAACTGTATACCTATAGTCAATTTTTTTAATGAGGCGTATTTGCACTGACTCGCAGCGGAGCCCTTTTAGCTCGGAAAAGTTTCCTGCTCTCTGATTGGTTAGAATTATCTTGTCCAACCAATCAGCGAGTAGGAAACTTTTCCGAGCTAAAAGGGCACCCCTGCGAGTCGGTGCAAATCTGCCACACTAAAAAGAATCGACTATAGTACTACGTACAGGATGGTACAGTTTTGGAAAATCCGAGTGCAATGGATGATCTGAATTACGAAAAATCTTTAGTAACATACAGAAAGAATCAACTGAACGACGGTGCCAGAGATATTTCATAGACTGTATCTTTCTGTCCAACAAATTAAGATGAGAGTCGCAGCTGAAGACCAGGCAGGAGAACAATACTCAAAACAAGGTAGAGTAAAAGAATTAGAAAATTTCTTAGGGATATCTGATCACGAAATTTCAAAAAGATTTTCTCAATAATCCAGTTTTTCGGTGCAGATAAAGAAGAAACAGACCGAAGATGTTTCTCAAATGTAAATTTATAATCAAGAATCACACCTGGAATATTAAATGAGCTAAATACAGAGAAACAACGCCATTACAAAGGTCTGGATGTTTGAGGAGCCACTGTCCTATACTTACAATCATACTTTAAATGAAAATATTTTTCTCTATTTTGCCTTATTAATTTTGATCATGAATAGATTCCCTGTACTAAGTGTCTTTCTTCACACCATTCCATGAACAATCAAAACCTTGAACTCTTTCATTCTTATTTTCACCAATTCAGACTTTTATCCAAGTTCGTTTGCTTCCATTATTTCATCGGTGATTTCATTAAAGTTTATCAAAAATTGGAAACACTGAAGCACAGAATCGAATGATTTTCTTTAGAAGTGAAATAGTTGACTTAGTTTCTAAGGATTCCAATATTGATTCGCGTAGCGGAATGAAAGAATAACAATGCCTTTGTGGATTATGAGCCGCAACCTTTAGGGGTGATTATGTATCAAAGGAAAGAGCAAAAGAAAAACTCGCCGGGGGAAGAGAGTTTGCAACAGAAGCAAAAGCGATTTCCACGTAATTTCCTATTTCAGCATAGGCCTCCGGGCGATGTTCCCACACCCCTGCACTTGTAGAGCATTGCAGGATATTTTTTTCTCACCCTTCAGTGAGAAATTATCCTCGCAGCTTTTGACTCGAGCCGAGAATATCTCAGCGTGGGATCTTAGCTGCTTATTAGTTAAGGGGACAAAAGTGTCTCTGCAGAGACCATTGAACGTTCTTATTGCAGAGGACCCTTTACTCAAAAGTATTCAAATCGGCTTAAAGGGAGACACTGGAGGGCCCTTCAACATTAATTGGCTCCTTTCTGGCGTACAGCAGGGGGACATTTTGGCTCCTAATGGCCGCATCAGACACCCACCGAGGAGGCTGTGACGTCCTTTGTCGTGTCTAAATATTGTTTCCCCTCTGTGTGTGCGTGTGTGTATGCCCTGCGGTGCTAGCACCTTCCTCCTCAAACCCCGTGTGTCCTTTTTTCTACAGCTCCTAAGGTCCTCCTACTCCTCCCCCTCCTGGGGCCGTTCTTCTCCGGTCCTCCTCTTCCTGTCCTTCTCGCAGACTCCTAATAGAGGGCCACAGTTAATGTGCTTACTGTTACAGAGGTGTGGGACATGTTTTAGTCCCCCCCCCCCTCGTCTAAGTCGCCATTTTCAGAGAACATTTTGGTATCCTGAAATTTTCTCTTCATTGTGGAAAGTAATTACCTTGATTTTTTTATTTATTTATTTATTTAAAACAAATATCTAAGTGGAAGACACATCTGGTGGTACTAGTATTTTTAAGTATTTCTAGATTATCATATTAGGTATTTTATATGTATAATCAATTCCCTTTTTCATATAGCCAAGGAAAAATGCAAAATGAAAACCTAAAAAAAAAAAGGGGGGGGGGGGGGGGGGGGGAAGAAGCCGATTATAAAGAAACATTTTATATTGTAGAATCGGAATCCGATCCTCTTCCCAGCCGAAGGCGAGAATTATTATAAACATAATGGCTTAACCCTTACAAGCCGTCGTCCCCCACAACCAACACCTATTGCTACTGAAGCTGTTAAAAGCGCGCGCCGAGACTCCCGCTATTAACCCTTCTCTAGCCATTAACACTTCGACAATGCAAGCCGGAGACCCCCCGAAGGATTCTCAAAGGACCCACTAAACCGGAGCCACAATAAGGCACCCCCTTCGTCGGCCACCAAAGGGAGAGAATTCATATGGAGCCATAGGACGTCTTACACCTTCTGTTTGCTTGAGAGAGAGAGAGAGAGAGAGAGAGAGAGAGAGAGAGAGAGAGAGAGAGAGAGAGAGAGAGAGTGTTAGGGTTGAATGACAAACGAAGACAGATAGATGAGATGTTTTGTTGAACTCGATTTTATGGCTGTGTTGATCTAATTTGTGAAATATGTTGCAACACACACACACACACACACACACACACACACACCCACACATATATATATATATATATATATATATATATATATATATATATATATATAAAAGAAATAGATAAATAAAAGCCACATCTGACTTGCATACCTATACGAAGGTTATTACTTGTCTGTTTTATTTCATTGTTCTTGGGACAACAATGATATATAAGCAAGTAATGATGTAATGATCATTCTTTTAATCCGTCATATATAACCAATCGTTAGGTCAGAAACCGTTCTTGCGTTAACCCTATACTTACATTTATTATATCACGTAACGTTTGAAATGACCTTACCTTTTCATCTTCACTAAATGACATTACCTTTTCATCTTCACTAAATGACATTACGTTTTTATCTTCGTTAAGTGACCTTACCTTTTCATCTTCACTAAATGACATTACGTTTTCATCTTCGCTAAATGACCTTACCTTTTCATCTTCACTAAATGACATTATGTTTTCATCTTCGCTGAATGACCTTACGTTTTTATCTTCGTTAAGTGACCTTACCTTTTCATCTTCACTAAATGACATTACGTTTTCATCTTCGCTAAATGACCTTGCCTTTTCATCTTCACTAAATGATATTACGTTTTCATCCTCGCTAAATGACCTTACTTCTTCAACTTGGCTAAATGACCTTGCTTTTCAACTTGGCTAAATGACCTTACCTTTTCATCTTCACTAAATGACATTACGTTTTCATCTTCGCTAAATGACCTTACTTTTCATCTTCGCTAAATGACCTTACCTTTTCAACATGGCTAAATGACCTTACCTTTTCAACTTAGCTAAATTACTTACCTTTTCAACATGGCTAAATGACCTTACCTTTTCAACTTGGCTAAATGCCCTTACATTTTCATCTTCGCTAAATGACCTCACCTTATCAACTTGGCTAAATTATCTTACCTTTTCAGCTTGGCTAAATGACCTTAATTTTACAATTTCTCTAAATGACCTCACTTTTTCAACTTCTCTAAATTACCTTTCTTTTCTTCTTCGCTAAATGAACTTACCATTTCAACTTGACTGAATGACCTTACATTTCCAACTTCGTTAAATGACTTTACTTTGTCAACTTTGCTAAATTACTTTTCCTTTACATTTTCGCTAAATGAACTTACCATTTCAACCTGGCTAAATTACCTTACTTTTGTCAACTTCGCTAAATTACCTTTCCTTTTCATCTTCGCTAAATGAACTTACCTTTTCATCCTCGCTAAATGACCTTACCTTTTCATCCTCGCTAAATGACCTTACCTTTTCATCCTCGCTAAATGACCTTTCCGTTTCATCTCTGCTAAATCGACATACCATTTCAACTTGGCTAAATGACCTTACCTTTTCATCCTCGCTAAATGACCTTACCTTTCCATCTTCGCTACATTACCTTTCATTTTCTTCTTCGCTAAATGAACTTACCATTTCAACTTGGCTAAATAACCTTACCTTTGCATCTTCGCTGAACGCTAGCTCAAACTCCGAAGCCCGATGTGGTCAGCGGTATTATGAAAAACCCGAAGGCAATGCCCCCTACCTGGATGCTTGGGCCTTGTAAGGATGGGGGCGGAGGGGGGGTGGGGTAGGGTTGTTAAGAAGCGGGCGTGGGCAAGGTATCAGAGATCTAGGTGACCATCGTAACAATAGCAGACAATAGGACTGCCTGCACGAGATGGCAGTTTCTTGAACCACGCCATCCCAATGAGGAAGAGATGCTGAAGAACTTTATTTTTTTTTTCTTTTCTTTTTTCTTATTTGAGTTTACCAAGTTTTGTAAGTTAGCGGTGCTCTTCTCTCAGTAATATTAGAAAGAGTGAATAAACTTGACCTTATATTTCATGTGGTTTAAAAGGCTTTGATATCTCTCTCTCTCTCTCTCTCTCTCTCTCTCTCTCTCTCTCTCTCTCTCTCTCTCTCTCTCTCTCATTTGCATTGGGAAATACAGGTGTCAGATATATACCTGGTTATACTTATTGTTTCTATATGGTATTGTTACGCACAGGTGTGTATAATTTAAAATTAGAACCTGGGTAGGGTTTGATATATGAAATTTTGAAGAGAGAGAGAGAGAGAGAGAGAGAGAGAGAGAGAGAGAGAGAGAGGAGAGAGAGAGAGAGAGAGAGAGAGAGAGAGATAAGCAGAACATATATTTTGGAAATACAATTACTGTATTTACATTTAATTACAACATATCAGAGTTAGTTCTATTTAAGAAAAAATTATTACATGGATTAGAGAGATTTCTACCTTTTAGGAAACTCATCTCATTTCATGTAGTGTAATTTTCCGCCTGAGAGATTATTACCTCTTAGAAAATAAAACTTAATATATGATAATGCGTATAACCTGTAGCCACTTATGCATCGCCGGTAGGTCATGACGAATTTCTTCAAGGTAAATGTTCTTATTCTTCCGATTACTTGAACAATTGAATAAAAAGGAGGCTACACTTTGTAATTTCTGGAAGACAGAAAAAAAACTGAAAACGAGAGATTCAATAAATTCATTTTTTTTTTAATTCTTTTTTATTACATTATGAACAAAATGTAATATATCTGCATCTATATATTTTTTTTATTACATTAGGCACAAAATCTTATATATCATCTGCATCTATATTCTTGACTCTTAAATTATCTTGTTTTTTGATTGGTCTTCTAATGACAATGATGATAAGAATAACATCTTTCCTTGCAAAATCTCTCTCCCCCCGTCACATCTTGTTATCAAATGCTCTTTTTCAATCCACGTTCGGAATTCCTCACCATATAACTGCTATTGGATCATTCTTACTATTCTTGTCATAACGCTTGCCCATCCAGGCAACCCCTTTTCTCTTATCTGTTTTTGTGTTAATCTATATGTGTCCGCCTTTCTCGTCCTTGGACCTCTCTCTCTCTCTCTCTCTCTCTCTCTCTCTCTCTCTCTCTCTCTCTCTCTCTCTCTCTCTCTCTCGTATATATGGCATTATTCTATTATTGAAGATATGACGTTCTAGCTTTTATATGAAGGGGATACTCATCGTTACAGAAAGTGGTCTTATCAAAGTAGAAAAAATACATGATTACAACTATAACGAACACTCTAAAAATGCATTTTTCAAATGATATATTCCTCGAAATTTATTGCCCCAAACATTTATCTATATCAACATGTTAAGTAATATATATCGGCTGTTTTTTCTTTGTTGGGGCATCATCCAATAGTGTATGTGTGTATATATATATATATATATATATATATATATATATATACATATATATATAAATATATATATATATATATATATATATATATATATATATATATATATATATATATATGTATTTATATATATATATATATATATATATATATATATATATATATATATATATATATATATATATGAACGACGTCCCATACAGACCAATGAACACTCTTCCTTTTGATCCCTACTAAAAAAAAAAGAAAAAAAAAGGAAAAAAAAGGGGTTTCTAAGGAAGAGTCATTCACCTGTAAAGAACAGTGTGACTTTCTGTAGACAATAACAATCAGAGGTTCTTCCCCCCCCCCCCCCTTTCCCATCTCTTCATCTTTCTTCCCTTTATCTCATCATCTCTCTCTCTCTATCTCTCCCTTCCCTTTGTCAAGGTCGTTGGTATGATCTTCCAAGTGTTAGTCCTGTATCTCTCCTCTTTTTTGCTTTTTGCGTCACTGGCGTAAGGTCATCTGTGGATGAGATGCCGTAGGTCGATCTGTGGTCAAGGACCTCATCATGCAACATTGCCTGCTTCAGATTTTCATCTTGATTTTCTAGATATAAGTTATGGTATCAACTTTTTTTCTGGATCTACTAGATTTTTCTCGGTTTTCCGGGTTTAAGTTTTGGTATCAATTCTTTTCTGGGTTTAACAGATTTTTCTCGGTTTTCCAGTTTTAAGTTTTCCTGGATCTAACAGATTTTTCTTGATTTTCCAGGTTTAAGTTTGGGTATCAACTTTTATCTGGATCTAATAGATTTTTCTCGGTTTTCCGGGTTTAAGTTTTGGTATCAATTTTTTTCTGGATCTAAAAGATTTTATTGGTTCTCCAGGTTTAAGTTTTGGTATCAATTTTTTTCTGGATCTAAAAGATTTTTATTGGTTCTCCAGGTTTAAGTTTTGGTATCAACTTTTTCTGGATCTAACAGATTTATCTTGTTTTCCAGGTTTAAGTTTGAGGTATATCAACTTTTTTTTTGGATCTAACAGATTTTTCGTGGTTTTCCAGGTTTAAGTTTTGGTATCAACTTTTTCTGGATCTAACAGATTTTTCTTGATTTTTCCAGGTTTAAGTTTGGGTATAAACTGGTTTTCTGGATCTAAAAAAATTCTTGTTTTGAATTTCCAGATTTAAGCTTTAGTATCAACTGTTTTTCAGGATCTAAAAGATTCTTGTCTTGGTTTTCCAAGTTTAGGTATAAACTTTTTTTCTGCATTTTAAAATTTTTGTCTAGGCTTTCCAAGTTTTGTTATAAACTTTTCTTTTTCTCTGGAATTTACAGAATTTTGTCTTGGTTTTCCCAGTTTTGGTATAAACTTTTTTTCTGGATTTTACAGAATTTTGTCTTGGCTTTCCAGGTTTTGGTATAAACTTTTCTTTTTCTGGATTTTACAGAAATTTGTCTTGTATTTCCAAGTTTTGGTATAAACTTTTTTTCTGGATTTTACAGAATTTTGGCTTGGTTTTCCAAGTTTTGGTATGAACTTTTCTTTTTTCCTGCATCTAACATGTTTTTGTCATGGTTGTTCAGCATTGTTTTGGTATCAACTTTTTTTCTCAGGATCCAACAGATTTTTGTCTTGGTTTTCCAAGTTTGGGTATATTTTTTCTTTTTCTGGATCTACAGATTTTTGTCTTGATTTTTCTTATTTAAGTTTCGGTACCAACTTTTTTTCTGGATCTATCAGGTTTTCGTCTTGGTTTTTCAGATTTAAGTTTTGTTATCAACTTTTTTTCTGGATCTAAAAGATTTTTGTCTTGGATTTCCTAATTCAGATTTTAGTATCTACTTCTTTTCTGGATCTAACAGATTTTTGTCTTGGGTTTCAAGATTTAAGGTTTGGTATCAACTGTTTTTCTGGATTTAAGTTTTGATATCAACTGTTTTTTTTCTGGATCTAAGAGGTTTTTTTCTTGGTTTTCCTGATATTTTTCGTGAATTCCAGAAGGTTTTGTTAAGATTTTGTCACATCTTAGTTGTTTGTAGCATATTTCCAGTTATTTGTCTTTCGTTTCCAGTAGTTTGTTATGCTTTACTAAATGTTTACATTCTTTTCTAGGTTCACATATGGCAAGGGTATATTAAATTCGGTTTTTTATGTAAATGTGTTATTTTATACTTTTATCCATCCTTATTTAATTCTCGTTTATGTTTTTTTTTAATTGAAATCAAATTGAGACTTGATCTTGTGACATATCTTTTGACTGATTTGTTGACTGAGATCTTTTGACTGATCTGCTGGCAGATATTTTGACTGGTTTGCTGACACAGATCTTTAGACTGATTTGTTGACCGAGATCGTTTGACTGATTTGCTGACACAGATCTTTTAACTGATTTGGTGACGGAGATCTTTTGACTGATTTGCTGACACATCTTTTGACTGATTTGTTGACAGAGATCGTTTGACTGATTTGCTGACACAGATCTTTTGACTAATTTGTTGACGGAGATCTTTTGACTGATTTACTGACACATCTTTTGACTCATTTGTTAACCGAGATCGTTTTACTGATTTGCTGACCGAGATCTTTTGACTGATTTGCTGACAGGACCTTTCGACTGATTTGCTGATTCATCCTAATTGTATCCTTCATGTTTGTGTTTACGGTGAATTTTGCTTATAAATAAAACTAAATAACTGCAACATAAACACACGCATATGTGATATTACACTAACATACATATCAGT
>NC_090727.1:168740045-168745045 GCF_036898095.1 Palaemon carinicauda | reverse complement strand
TTACTTCAATTAGTTTTTTTATTTAGTTTATTCTGGTTACTACCTGCCACATCATGCTCATTGACTTTTTCCCGTATGTGCCAAATTTACTTAGAGAGAGAGAGAGAGAGAGAGAGAGGAGAGAGAGAGAGAGAGAGAGAGAGAGAGAGAGAGAGAGAGAGAGAGAGAGATCAAAGGAAGCTAAAACTTACAATCTGTATCCATGTGTCCCAACTGAATCTATAGATACAATTAAGGAGAGAGAGAGAGAGAGAGAGAGAGAGAGAGAGAGAGAGAGAGAGAGAGAGAGAGAGAGAGAGAGATATCAAAGGAAGCTAAAACTTACAATCTGTATCCATGTGTCCCAACTGAATCTATAGATACAATTAAGGAGAGAGAGAGAGAGAGAGAGAGAGAGAGAGAGAGAGAGAGAGAGAGATCAAAGAAGGATAAGAATTACAATTTGAATCTGTATGTCCCAACTGAACCTTTAGGTTCAATAAGAGAGAGAGAGAGAGAGAGAGAGAGAGAGAGAGAGAGAGAGAGAGAGAGAGAGAGAGAGAGAGAGAGAGTTATAAACTACGACAGTCAAATAGATACTTCTGGTCGACATGTTCCGTCAGCATCATTTCACAACACGACGTTAAACGAACGAGCTCGATTGCCGTTCTAAATCCAACATCGTATCGATAAGAAGAAAGTGATTCTGTTTTGTAGACTGTCCAAGGCCTATTTAGGCCCGTCCGTTTGAATCCTGATTCATGCAAAAAAAAAAAAAAAGATTAAGGTTTATCGTATTTTATTCTCGGTTTACTAATTTCAATGTGTTTTGTCCTCTGAGAGTTGGTTGTCTGTAAAGAAGATACATGTCTGTTAAAGCAAAAGCAAACATATACAAGTGTTGGATCGCCTCTTTTTTTATTTCTATGCTTTTATTTTTTTTAAATAAGTGTTGAATCTCCTCTTTTATTTCTATGCTTTTATTTTTTAAAATAAGTGTTGGATCTCCTTTTTTGTGCTATTATTTTTATATTTTGTTCTGGCGTAGATTGTTTTTTACCATCCTTTTCCTATTTTTATATTCGCATTTTATGTTTTTATTGTTATTTGTTGTTGTGGCGTAAATCGTTTTTTACCATCTTTTTCCTATTTTTATTTTCTCTTATGCTTTTTATATTTTCATCTTTTATGGCGTAAATTATTTTTACCACCTTTTTCTATTCTTATTTTCCTTTTATGCTTTTATTTTTATATTTTGTTATGGCGTAAATCGTTTTCTACAATCTTTTACCTACTTTTATTTTATCTTCTATAGCACTGATCGTTACTTAAAATTACTTGAAACTTTTCATTATCAAAATCATCCAAACTTACTTACTTAAATAGCTACTGGCGAACTTATACAGGTCCCATGATTCCTATGATATTAAAGAGAAGAGTTCTTATGATTTACTCGAAGCCCTAATGTTAGGCCAGGCAGTTAATACAGATGATTTTCTCTTCTTTTCTCTTTTTTATGAACTGATAGTAATAATGGGAGCGTGAAGGATCGTCCGAGGAGACCTCAGTGTCGGACTCCATAGGACTCCATATGTCATCGTCACGTATTGAAACGGGACAACTGTGAGCGGGTTCAGGCCCACCACCTCTTGAAGGCCAGTGGCCATCTATCTTCCGGATGCTATGGGAAAGGGAATTAGATGAATAAATTTGCTGGAACACCTTTTTTTTCTGAATAATGTTGTCAGGGAAGAGTCGGTGATACACAAACTCTCCGAAGTGCGTCGCATCATGGCCAGCTGTAATGTTTGTTACGAGGGTCTTTGGTATATACTCTTATAATGGCAAGAACCTAAGAGGGGAAAGGGGGGTGGGGTGGAGAGGTCATTGTTAGTTGAGGGAGGGGGGGGGGGTTAGATTGAAGGAGGGTCCTCTTGGAAACCACTCATTCACTTACTTTGTAACAACTCCGTCCACATGACGCATGCGCTCAGGTCGTTTCCAATGGGTTGATGCAAAACCGCCAACCAATCACTAGAGGGCATCACGTAGCAACCGTTTTATGCCCCTTTGGAAATCTGTCTTTCTTCTTGTAATAACTCCTTATCCTCTGGTCTCCCCCTATCCCCTTCCCTCCGTCCCTCCCATTCCCCCTTCTTCCCTCCCTTTAATAGTCTTCTCCTCCATCTTTTGATGGATGACTGTAACTCGATGGTTGCTCTTTCAGTCTCTCTGTCTCTTCATCTTTTCTCTCGCTCTCTTTCTTTCTCTGCCACTTCTTTCTCTCTTTCACCCCTTCCTGAACACATCATCTCTCCGTTGCCTGGGTCTAGGGGTAGGGAAAGGGGGTGGGTAGGGGCAAGGGAAAGGGGGGAAGGGAGAGTGGCACAGAGGTAAGGCAAGGGGTTGCTCTCTTATTTAACCCTTCTTCGCCTTCCCTTTAGCCATTTTCTCACGCCGCCCTCTTGCACCTGGACTCCCCTCCTGATGCCTTGGAAGGGCAACTTACCGTGCACTCTCGTAGGTTGAAAAGAGGAGGAAACGAGGAGAGGAAGGAAGGAAGGAAGGAAGAAAGGGAGAGAGAGAGAGAGAGGGAGGGAGGGAGGGAGGGAGGGAGGGAGGGAGGAAGATATGGGGTTGCTGGTTGCTGTTGGATTGATAGAAGCAATGTTCGTGGGATGTTCACTCTACAGAGATTAGATAAAAAAAAAATGGTATGCGTGTAATACATTAGCCGGATGGGGATCTCTGTACTGCTAGGTACAGAGTGCAATGTACATCGACGGAGTTTTTAGATGTCCCCCGAGGGAGTCATGTACATATTGCACATCATTACACGAGTCTCTTGTGCGAGTAATTACAAGGGGAAGTGTTAGAGATGAATCCTATTTTAAAAAAGCGATATTACCGCTGCGCAATTCTTATGCAAATAGGAAATCGTATTTATGGTCCTTCTACAGGGACTTGAAATGGCCAAAACTCATATTAAATGGGATTTATAGCGAATGGAGGAATATTTCTCGAGTTCTTTGGAATGTAGCGATTTTACATTGGGAAATTTGAACTTCTTTGCGGTGTTTTTGTTTTATTGAAATTTCTCATCATAAATCCAGATGTTATGAAATTCAAAGTTAAGCTTCGTATTAGTTTTATATCCATTTGTTTAACTAAAATTGCCTTAAATGAGATCTATATCTTTTTTTTCCCTTATTTTTTTTCTTTTTCCCTCAATTAGGGTTCTTCCACAAAATCAGTAAACTGCCTGAATTTCAATCAAACTATAATATATTGTTATTATGGCCTATAGGCTACTTATAGTATATTGTTTTTATGGCCTGTACTTACAATATATTTGCTATGACCTGTACTTATAACATTGTTCTTATGGCTTATACTCATAATATAATATTATTATGGCTTGTATATATAATATACTGTTTTTATGGGTTGTACTTGTATTGTTCTTATGGCATGTATTTATATATTGTTTTTATAGCCTGTTCTTATAATATATTGATATTATGGCCTATACTTATATTGTTTTTATGCCCTTTACTTAAACTGCTTTTATAGATTGTACTTATATTGTTTTTATAGCCTGTATTTATATTGTTTTTATGCCCTTTACTTAAATCGTTTTTATAGCCTGTACTTATATTGTTTTTATGCCCTTTACTTGAATTGTTTTTATAGCCTGTACTTAAATTGTTTTTATAGCCTGTACTTATATTGTTTTTATGCCCTTTACTTAAATTGTTTTTATAGCCTGTACTTATATTGTTTTTATGCCCTTTACTTAAATTGTTTTTATAGCCTGTACTTATATTGTTTTTTATGGTCTATACTTATATATTGTTTTTATGGCTTATACTTAAACTGTTTTGTGTCCTATAATTATGATATATTGTTTTATGGCCTATACTTATACCTGGAGTTAGCAATATCAATACTTTAAACTGAATTTTGTTAGAAATTCAACTGGCTGCTTTTGTTGGTGACCCTTAGTTTAAACTTTGAATATTTTGAATATTTAGCCGCTTTCTTTTTGCAGTCAGTTTAATAGGCCTATGGAAATGTTTTGTATCTTATTGATTATATTAAAGCCTTGATATTTTCCATTACATGCTGTGTAAAGTTGCACGTGTTCAAAAAGTATAACATAATTGATATAAAGAAATTTTTATCGTAAGTAGGCCATTGGTATTTTTTTCTTAGAATTTTGAAAATATTTCTCGTTTTTCTTTACAATTTTTAGTCTGACTAACATTTTTTATTTTATCGAAATCAAATGTAACGAGATTTGCCGCGTTTTGCAGCCTGAAATCGTAAAATCGTAAGAGAGAGAGAGAGAGAGAGAGAGAGAGAGAGAGAGAGAGAGAGAGAGACGGGGGCGTTTGGGCATTGTGGTGAACTTATAAAACAATCACACTTTACGGGAATTTTTACGTTTTATTTCATGAAGTGTATAACTGTTGACGAGTGCTCTCGATACGTAAAACTGATACTTTATTTTTTATCTGTATTGTTGTCTGATACCAAAACGTCTAAGACTAACTTGTGTTATATCTTAATTAAACTGTCTATAGCGATTAAATTTTATTTCCTGATGACATACTTGGAAAAAATAATCTTCGTCTCAATACCCTAAGTTGAACTTTAACGAGAACTTTAGCTTTTCAAAATAAAGTAGGTTTTCAAAAAACGAGATTTTTTTTCGTCTCATTCCCTGATATTAGACTTATATATATATATATATATATATATATATATATATATATATATATATATATATATATATTTTTTTTATTTTTTTTTTTTTCCTAAAGGATAGTATGTAAACCCCTAAAAATCTGGGTTTCTTGCAGCTTCTTATGGAGCAGGTACATTAGTATCTCTCTACTGATTTTTTCTGTTCGTTGGATTTTGGTGGTGATGAGAAAAAACGATCGCAAATGGAATCACTTGACAAAAATAATGAGGATGTCCTGATGCTTATACATAGAATGTGCGCTTTATGTATG
>NC_090727.1:168730045-168735045 GCF_036898095.1 Palaemon carinicauda | reverse complement strand
AAGGTGTAATCGACATGTACCTTGGTATGTAGAGCATATTTAGCATATAATCATCTATCATCTTCCTGGAGGTAAATGGACAACGGAGTGGCTTGTGTTTGTAATGAGCACGCATCACGAATTTGTTAATGGTTTGGACATAGGTGGATATGCGGTAAATCATATTATCCCATCGATAAAGGTTGGAATTGTTAGAACAAATCTTAATGTTCGAGTCATCGTTTGGAATGGTTGGTCAGAACACTTGTAATTATGCTCCTCCTGAGTTATCGGAATGGATGGTAAGGGGGGGGGGCAATGTGTGTAAATGGTCTTAGCATTGCAAAAACATATATACATGATCAAGCAAGAGAGGAAACTTTTAGTGCACAAGGTACCATACATAGAAGCCTATACAACCATACGCTCACTATCAAATATTCAACACGAGTAAGGTAAAAATGCTGAACTGGATTTTAAAGAAATAAACTAAAAATCTACATAGAAGGGCCCTAGATACTTATGCATGAACACAAGGAGTTAATTTCACTGGGAAGTATATCACAAAAACGCATGCTGAGTGTGGGTGCGCGCGCTCGCTCATGGCCATCTAAAAGTACATCAGGGGAAATGGAATGAAAATTAGTACATGTGAATAAAATAACGTGGATCCATGACCAACAGTCCTGCTGTCATATTTAAACAATAATGGGTTTCATAGTCTGCTAAAGTGCTCTCGTGATTAATTTAAGACCTTTTTTTCATCCACCTGTGATGTCTAAAATTTATGGCGTTCGGTTTAATACAGTGCCCTCAATGTTGATGGAAAATATAGCCATATCTCTCTCTCTCTCTCTCTCTCTCTCTCTCTCTCTCTCTCTCTCTCTCTCTCTCTCTCTCTCTTTGCTAGCCACTATTCTAACTAGGGTTTACAGTTTTAAAGTAACTACCTTACTCTGAGTTACTTTGTATGTTTCAATGTATTTTTTAAGCTAATGATATTTCTAAGATAATTTCGCTTTTACTAGCTTCAAATTTAAGGAAATTTGAAAAGTTTTAAGGTAATTTGAAAAGTTTTAAGGAAATTTGAAAAGTTTTAATGTAATCTTAAGGTAAAAAGCAGCAGCATCTAAGGTAATTGCCACATGCTCAAGTTTAAACCCTGATTCTAACTTAATATAATTTGGCGTTATTTTAAGCTCATTACGTTTCTGCGTGATTCCTGTCGTGTTCGAAGACTTGTAGATTGCCTTCAAATGCAGTTAGCGACGGAGGAAAGACTGGACCAGAGAGATAAAGGAAGGGAAGTACTTATCGCTGCAAAGTATTCCCGTATCAGACGTTATTTCAAGGAGGGCGTGTAATGACATGTATTAGCGTAATGGAAAGCGTAATTGCAAACGAGAAGAGTCGCCGTTTTAATGCAGGTGCTACTCTAATAAAAGTAGATTGAATGAACGCACCTCGCGGGGCTAATGGTCTTACATTGCTTATTGATACTCACGCAACGCCGCTATTTACTGCCGCATGCGAAAGTAAGACTTTCGCGCCGAAGCGATAAAGACAGGTAGCTATATTAGCAATTATAAGCACTTGCGACCAGGCAAGAACCCCCCTGCGGTCGCAATGTAATCATTTTTTAAAGTAGGGGGGGGGGGGTGGCGTCTTAGGTGGTCTTTTATAAACATGCTCCAAGGACCAGGGATTTCATGCTAAAGCCAAATTGTCTCACTTATAATGATGGGCATTCTAACTTGTGTATGTTTGATTGAGCGCCCTCTCGTGTGATGAGAGTTGTTTAATAGTCCTGGCCATTATTGCGTTAATTATGCATGGAGTTGTCTGTAAAGCGCACGTTTTATGTTTGCTGTTTATGTTAGCTAGCTCTTTTATTGTCTGTTTAAGTGGGACCTTGGGATTGGGGAGGGGCCTGTAGGAGGTCGTTCATACGACTTTATGGCGCTAATAGTTGCCTTTGCTCCTTTAATAAATATATATGTTTGGATTTGTTGAGTGGTCGCCGTTTCTGTCATCGTTACTGAAGCATTGGCTCCCTTGCTAAACGTTTCTTAACCAACTAAAGAAGTTAGAATTTTTTCTGGTGATAATTCAAGTGTGCTTGTAGTGAGGGTCTTTAAAATATGGTGGGAGAAAATTTATTAGCGCGTTGAATTTGAATGTTTTTCTTCAGAAAAAGACGTTTATTAGCGCATTGAATTTGAATATCTTTCTTCAGAAAAAGACGTTTATTAGCGCATTGAATTTGAATGTCTTTCTTCAGTAAAAAAAAAAACGTTTATAGTGCATTGAATTTGAATGTCTTTCTTCAGAAAAAGACGTTTATTAGCGCACTGAATTTGAATATCTTTCTTCAGAAAAAGACGTTTATTAGCGCATTGAATTTGAATGTCTTTCTTCAGTAAAAAAAAAAAAACGTTTATAGTGCATTGAATTTGAATGTTTTTCTTCAGAAAAAGACGTTTATTAGCGCACTGAATTTGAATATCTTTCTTCAGAAAAAGACGTTTATTAGCGCATTGAATTTGAATGTCTTTCTTCAGTAAAAAAAAAAACGTTTATAGTGCATTGAATTTGAATGTCTTTCTTCAGAAAAAAAAACGTTTATAGTGCATTGAATTTGAATGTCTTTCTTCAGAAAAAAAAACGTTTATAGTGCATTGAATTTGAATGTCTTTCTTCAGAAAAAAAAAACGTTTATAGTGCATTGAATTTGAATGTCTTTCTTCAGAAAAAAAAAAAACGTTTATAGTGCATTGAATTTGAATGCATTTCTTAATTTACTCAGGATCCAGTGGGTCATCGACGTCGGACATAAAACATCCACCCCAACCTGGCAACAACTCTCAGGTTCTGCATTCCAGAATTTTAAGAACAGTTTAGAACAAAACTCTAAGAGACTAATATTTCCCGAGAGCCTTTAATTTTTCAGTGGTTAATAACTCCACAAGTACCAGACTCGTTAAATATGTCCTAAGTAACATCACATCTTTCAAATTTGTTAGTCAGAATTCATATAATCGTATTCATGTTACCCATATTGGCAACAGATAGTATCTACTTCATGACTAGGCATATCATTCTGTGATTTGGTCAGAACTGAAACTAGATATATGGGAATCTGTTTTTAGTATTAAGAAGTGGCATGGTAGAAAAATTATAATTTTATGAGAATTTGAACTACCTTGGAGTATGATGTCTTGATTTGGGATGCATTGCCACAACAGTTTTTAGCAGTCATTGAAAAACCAATTACTTATGAATATAGGAATTACTGAAAGGATTTGCATACGATTTACTTTATGATGACTTTTAATGGGACATTAATTTGGCAGGTGAATGTCTACTGGTGATGTATACATGTTATACCACCTTTGCACCGAGGTATGAAAAGCTGCCAATATTTGTCACACAATATGCAACCTCCATCCCTACTCCTTCTATCTGTTTATCTGTCTCCATCACAGATACTAGATTTGAGCATTTCAAGAGCATTCTTACACACTGCTATAAAATCTTATAGTATTTCATTGGATAATATGGGAATTACACTCTTAGAACCTGTAAAATTTCTGGGGCGAATTACTACCCTGAGACCAAAATTTTAAGTTACAGTGATATTTCTGTATCATTACCTCTTGGAGGGACCAAATTTTATTTATTTTGTACTTTTAAACTTCCATCACTGGTTTTTATGCACTATCAAATGAGGAATTTATTAAGAATTTCAACTGGAATGGTATTCTGGCAAATGCGGACTTAATAAACAGTGCCCACACTGCTATTCGGGCAAATCAAGAACTACTAAAAGATCCAAAACCACTAATTACGGTAGCAGTCGAAGTGCACAAACAATTGTCTGTTACTGATGACACCAAACCAGCCTCATTAGAAATTCCAAATGCTTCTTTGGTAAACTTTAGTGCTTGAAACTCTTTTGTTTGGATGTGGTTTTACCGCTATTCTTTTAACGATTCATGGCATTCTCGCTACTGTTTTGGTGTGATGATTTAATAGGCGGAGCACTTTGGACCCACATTATTATTGGGAGGACATATCATATTTGGGGCTTAAATCTTTATGTATTTTTGTTTAATAATCCATCATTTCTGTAGTGTCAGTTCAAGTTTGGTATTCCATTGTATAGCATTGAAGTAGCAGGTCTATTAGGAGCACCATATTTAGCAGGAAGACTTCCAGCCACGGAACCCAAAACTGGTTCAATGTTGGCATTGTATTCTTTCTTAATACGAATTCATAATTTTAGGAATATTTACTAATCGTAGATCACACTCTAGTTTACATTTTGAGTATGAGACTGCCATCGCCACTCTTTAAACTCTAACTCTAGCGCTATGTCTTTAGAACTACATGACCGATGGTCTTCAGAATTGTAGAAAAAACTAATTTCCGTAAGGTCAGTAGCCATCTACTGCCACGCCTCCTTATAAAGGTGAACACATCGTGGTTACCTTGGCCTTTCGATCATACGGGCTCCAAGAACAAGAGTCCTTAGTGCCACAAGGCTAGCTTAAGCTGATACAATAGCAACAATAGAATTTAGATTTTGTTGTGGTGGTTTATTTTAAATGTCCGTGCATGGCGATATGCAGGACTGGGGTTTAGGTCCCGCTCAAGGTCGATTATTTTTTGTAGTGTTTTCAACTTCACCATCCTTGTAAGCTAAGGATGTGGGGAGGAGGGGCTTTGGAGGAGCCTATAGGTCTACCAGTTGAGTCATCAGCACCAATTGCCTGGGCCTCCCTGGTCCTAGCTTGGATGAAGAGGGGCCTGGGTCTCTGATCATATGTTTTTATTATGCTAGCGAGAGCATAGCCACTGTCCCTTGCCTCTGCCATTTAGGAGAGACCTTTAATCCTTTAAAATCCCTACCATTCAATGTCAGCTGTTGGCTGATAAATATGGAGGTTCCCCTTCATATACATTTTACATTGGTGAGTGGCCGATGTGGTAACGTCCCTGACTGGTGAACGCCAGACTGG
>NC_090727.1:168715045-168725045 GCF_036898095.1 Palaemon carinicauda | reverse complement strand
AACTGAAATTTTCCTAAATTTCATCGCTATTAGAACAAAACATTCTCTCTCTTTATGCAGTAAAAACTTAAATTTTCTTAAATTTCATTACCATTAAAACAAAACATCATCATCATCTCTCTCTCTCTCTATTTATGCAGTAAAAACTTAAATTTTCTTAAATTTCATTACCATTAAAACAAAACATCATCATCATCTCTCTCTCTCTCTATTTATGCTGTAAAAACTTAAATTTCCCTAAATTTCATTACCATTAAAACAAAACATCATTCTCTCTCTCTCTCATTTTCTCCTGTAATAATGGGTCTCTCATTTTATTCGCTAATTAATGGGTCTCATTTTATTCGCTAATTAATGGGTCTCTCTCTCTCTCTCTATGTTATGAAAACTGAAATTTTCTTAAATTTCATTACCATTAAAACAAATCATCATCTCTCTCTCTCTCTCTCTCTCTCTCTCTCTCTCTCTCTCTCTCTCTCTCTCTCTCATTTTCTCTTGTAATAATGGGTCTCTCATTTTATCCGCTAATTAATAGATCTCTCTCTCTCTCTCTCTCTCTCTCTCTCTCTCTCTCTCTCTCTCTCTCTCTCTCTCTCTCTCTCTCCAGCAAGTGATTTGGCTTAAGGATAATGGGAAGAATAGAATAGCATTCTTGGCTGAGAACTTTTTATTCATCACGAAGCTCAGATTTAAAAAAAAAAAAAATAATTCCCACAAAAGGAGAAATTAATATCATGTGAAACACTAATTTCAAACGCTTAGCAGCCTGACATGGAAAAGATAATTTCTTAAAAGTTGAAATTAATTAATTTTTTATATATTCAATAATTCGTGAAATATTTAAAGATAAAAGAAATGGTAAAAAAATCTTAGCAGGATAATAGTCTGAAACTTATCGTCATACATCAGACGATGAAAAAGATTCGGACCAGGAAGCATGAGTATAATGAGATCGACAGTAAGAATCGTCAAAGGATAAAGTAAGGGCGCCTTGGAGAGCGGCGCCCTATCTCCCCGTATTCTTTTTCTTCTTCCTTCGGCATCTAGAATAAAGTTTGGACTGTCACTACATCGCCACCGCCGAGTCTTTCCCCCTTGGTGACCAACAGAGGAGTAAGGGAGTAGAGAACATTTTGGTCACACACGCACGCACACGCGGGAGGAGGAGTAGTAGCAGCAGCAGAGGCAGCAGAAGCAGCAGCGGCAACAACAACGTCAAGGGCCCGCCGATGGCTGGGGCGTTAGTGGCGGCGACATAGCGTGCGTAGTGTAGGCTGAACCCACACTGAACTGGCAGCGGGGACCCGGACCAGACTCACTCACTCACACGCTAGACGTTGCGCGTGACACAAGTAACTCGGAGTTGGCCTCAGTGAGGAGGGAAAGAGAGAGAGAGATAGAGAGGGAGTAGTGATACCCCCTGGCCAATGACTGAAAGAGAGTGTGTATGTGTTTGTGTGTCTGCGGCGCCAAAGCCTTAAGGGTGCGAACTCTCCTCTGCTGTATCATTTAATCATTATAGTTCCTACTTGTGCCTTGTTGATACTACTGCGGTTGGTGGTCCATTTTACTACCGTCCAGATCTTCCGTCACAACTTTGGTGTGTGATTTCAGTGTGGTTTTTATTTTTTTCGAAGAAAAAAAATTTAAACATTCCGCCCATTAGTTGCCTGACTTATCGAAGAAACCGAGAAGTAGTGAATGAAAAACCTACATAAAGAAATAAAAAGATATATTGTATGTTTTGTATCCGATATCTTTTACTCCGCTAAGCTTAAGCAAGTCTCCCATATCTCCCCCCTGCCCCCTCACCTCGATATACCCCAGTTTTCCCCTTGCTTTCCTTTGTGGATTGTCTTTAAATCCCTTGTCATTCCCGATAAGGATTTATTAAGGCAACGGGAAAGAGTGGCGAACCCCAGGGACTTCCAGAAGTGCTCGATCACAAGAAGTGTTCATTGGACTTTTTTTTAATTAGTTTGGGCGACTGATTATCTTTTGGTCAAGATAAATTTTTCGATTGTTTGCGAGTGCTTGCGTGTTTACTCAGCTGGCAGCCGAGGTAAACAAAACAGGTGGTAGCTGCGCGGAACGACTTGGGAAGACGAAATGCCATCTGCGCACACAAGAGCTTTTCTCTTAACTTGTCATTAGAACTAAAAGCAGGTTAACGAGGAATACCTGCGTCAGTCGGGCCACTCGAAGTAAATAGATTTTATTCCATACAAAGAATAAGAAGAAAGTAGGAAAAGTTGCATCAGAAATTTAAAAAAGATAAATATATCTGACGAAGGGGAAGAGATTAAGAGCAATTGAGTGTCCCGCAAGGTCGGTTGGCTCTCCTGAAGGTGTGTTGTGATGAGTGCCATGAAAATGCACTACTCGACTGCCACGCCCCCTTCTTTCCCTGTGCCCAGGAACCTATTCTTTTCCAACCTGGACGACATGAGACGCCCTTCGTCACCGAATTACCCCACCTATGGGCAAGGAACGCCACGTCCTGCAGAGGTAATCCTGGTTTCTTAGATTATCCTAGTTTCTTAAATTATCCTAGTGTCCTAAATTATCGTAGTGTCTTGAATTATCCTAAGTCTCAAAGTATCCTAGTGTCTTAAATTATTATACTGTCTTAATTTATCATAGTTTTTAAAATTATCCTGGTGTCTTAAATTAACCTAGTGTTTTAAATTATCATAGTGTCTTAGATTATCCTAAGTCTTAAAGTATCCTAGTGTCTTAAATTATCCTAGTGCCTTAGATTATCCTAGTGTATTAAATTATTCTACTTTCATATATTTGTCCAACTTCATCTCATTCTCACATGCTACTTTAAATTTAATTTCTTCAACATTTCTTAAATATGTCAAGTGATCCCCAAAAGTGTTCGAAAAAAGATAAGGTACAGTAAATGCATCATTTATTTTGTATTAAATTTTTAATGGGTGGTATTTTACCCAAGTCCTGCTTGGCAAATACAAAAGTGATTCATGTAATTAACAGGGTTCCTACATTTAATTTTGTGCTCATATTGGTCTTAAATGATTTAAGGTTTTCTCTCTTTCTGTGTAGCAAACCTGAGAATATTAGTTTTCTTAAAACTTCGTTTGAAATACATTTCATGTTGAACGCTATTGGCAACATATGATGTTACTGCTTTCGTTCATATTCATATAATTATTGCATAAGTTGGAGATTAAACATTTAAAAATTATTTAATAGAATGGATTTGATTGGAAGTTTGTGTTGGATTTTTACATAAAAAAAATAATTTATATCATTGAAAATTCCCTCCTCATCTCTATCATTGAAAATTCCCTCCTCATTTCTATCATTATCAAAACACAGGTGCATGAATTTATTGATTAATTATTATTTTTTTTTTTTTCAAATCAATGCACGTTATTATTCTCCATTTGGTTTATTATCCTGTGCGACGGCCAAACTTCAATTTAAACTGTCCTCATTTATAATTGACCTAAGTTATTTACAACCTTACAATTTGCTTAAAAGTATACGTTACCGAGAGAACTGGGCGTAGAGATATACCCACTCTACGACTACTAGGTGTCAGTGATAGTTTATTATGGGTTATTTTATTACACGAATAAATAAAATAAAATAAATCAACAAAGCGGGGTTAGGATGAATTAAGGCGGTTGCTCTTGTTAATTTTAGTTTTAAACCATTCAAGAACGATAATTAATGAGAATAGATAGTGACTCGTCCCTACTCTTTAATAAAACTTTTAAATTATTTATGCCGTAAACTATCACACAATTGCCCCCATGTGTGTTTGCGAGTATGTACGAGCAATACGCCTTCGCTTGAGGGCGAGAGTTAAGGGTAGTAACTCACTTAGGAAATGTTGGGTCTTTCGGGATGATGATAGAAAGACTCCAGTCTTTCTTGGTCTTAATTGATGGAGACATTTTTGAGTCGTGCATACGCGTGCTTGGAATCCCATTATTCCTAGTCTAAATTCCTACTTATCCAAATACTCTCACGTGTGTGTGTGCATATATATATATATATATATATATATATATATATATATATATATATATATATATGTGTGTGTGTGTGTGTCTGTTTGTCTATTTTTATCTCGCCGGTATTTGCAAATCTTGTACCATATAATCAAACATATCTAAATTGGAGTAGAAACATAGGAAAATATATTATTTTAGCATTTACATACAATGTGTATGAGAGAGAGAGAGAGAATTTTACTATTCTTAATATATTATATTTTAATAATATATTTCTAATACCTATTTCCTCTGATGTTGATGAGGCATCAAAAAAAGTCTTACTTGATGTTTGAACTAAAAAAGGGGAAAATGAAAAAAAAAATTTTCCTTTTTAAGGCTTCGGCCCAAAAATGTAACCCGTTCCGGAAGATGGAAATCAAACGAAAATTTCTCTTTATTCGTTTTTCATCAATAAAATGATTTCAACTTTCTATCGAACTGAATTTGAAATAAGAAGTAAAATGAAGCTAACTTAGTCTATCGAAATGAATTCTTAGTATAAGAAGGGAAATTTTGTATAATTCAAAGACGGTATTACTCCAAGTTGATCGTGAATGTACAGGCAAATTTACCAGCCTTTATAACATTTCATTTTTCCTTTATGTAGATCAGGAGGACCTGACAAAATGGGAAAAATGACTCAAATTAGAATTTTATTTCTTAAGCGAGCTTGAAAAATAAAGGTGTTTTGTATTAAATCGAAAATTTTACCTCATCATGGGAATTAAAAAAAATCATATTAATGTTTGATTTTTTTTTTAATAAAATGTGTCTCGTAATAAAAATGTAATAAAATAGGATTTTAGACCCAGTTTGGTAACATTTAATAAATAATAATGGATAAATAAGAGGAAACTGTTGGAAAAGAGTCGAAAGGGAGTTGGAGGAGAATAGTGTGGCAGCAATAATGGAGAAACTATCATAGCAAGAACCTTAGGAAAAGGGGGTAAGTAATTCTATTTGAGAATAAGCATAGAAGAAACAATTTGCAAATCGGCACTAAATGGCCTCCCAGGCCCTAGTGCCATATCTTACGGCCCATAGACATAAATCCAATCAAGCTTAAGAGATTATTATTATTATTAATATTATCATTATTATTATTACTGGCTAAGCTACAACCCTATAAGCCCTGGGGCTTTTATTTTCTCATGAGAGAGAGAGAGGAAAATGGGAAAACATGATTTCAATTCTTTCATTCGGCCGATCTGACATTTACCACCACCACGCTCTCTCTCTCTCTCTCTCTCTCTCTCTCTCTCTCTCTCTCTCTCTCTCTCTCTCTCTCTCTCTCTCTCTCTGAGAGACCCTGGAGTTACGGGCATGTGGCAATCACGAGGGGCAGGTATCACAGAAGGCCGCTAAGCTTCAGTTTTGTAAGCAGTTTGCGACGTAAATGATTAAATTTTTTCCTCTTCTTTTTTTCGATTTATTTTTATTCTTACAGTTGCTGGGTCCAGATAAAGGATGCAGACTTTTTGGAGTTGGTGCTCAGTTTTTTTAAAGCCTTTTGTTGTCTTTAGGTTTGTTTTAACACATTTTTTTCTTTAATAGACTTTTTTTTTGGTTTTACTTTGGTTTTGTGAGTCTTCTGTACTTTTATTGATTAGTATAATTGATTTTTTATTATTGTTAATATGACTTATTCAGTTTTCCTGTTTGGCTCTTCCATGATTAGACTTTTTTATCCTTATTTATATGATTCATACTCTGTTCTCATTTTTGTTGCTTCCATAATTATTATTTATTTATCCATCTGATTATGGTTTTAAGTCTTATATGCTTGCGTGAAACTTCTCTCATAATTATTGTATTTTCTATTTTCTATTTTCATTACTTCACTCTTATTATCTTTCTCTACGTTCTCCCATTTCCTGTTTGCACTTTTAATTCCATCCTCAATTTTTTCCTATTCGATTCTTATCTTACTTACGATTCCCGTCTGCGTCCCCATGTCGCTTCGCCATCCGATTTTTTCCAAATTGTGCTTCGTCATTAGCGCTAACCTTACGATTGGTAGTTTACCGGTGAATTGTGTATCCTCCTCGTACTTATCCTCCTAGAGTCTTATATATACATCCGTTAAGTATCGCTCCTCTTCGTAAGTACATGTATGTGTCCCCCAAAAGCGCTGTTCCTCCCTACCATTTAGTTATGGTGAGTAACAGTTTCATCACCGGAGAGGAGTTAGTGTACACTGTACAGTATGCGTGTTTGGGGGAAGGGGTCCTAGGTAAGGGCTAATGTGGGGGATGGGGGTGTTTGGATTACACTCATGCTTTCTGGTCCCTCATTGGTTGATTTAAGGATTTCCTAAATTGTACCGTTTGTAAATAAATGTATGTGGATTTTGTATGCTGTGAGATTACGGGTTACGAAGGGATTGCGCTGCTATGTGAGAATTACCGAGTCAGCGGAGAATAGAGTTTTCGGTTTCGTGTGAATGCTTTTATCTCTCTCTCTCTCTCTCTCTCTCTCTCTCTCTCTCTCTCTCTATCTCTCTCTCTCTCTCTCTGTATGTGTAATATATATGCATGAAAAATAATCAGTGCCTATACTATCCATGCTTTTAGATTATGTTTCAAACTAAATCTATCTCTCTGGGTATTTCTTGACTAAAACCTATGGTAACTTAACCAGGGTCTTTAGTGTATAAGGGCAACTAATAGATCTTCAAATTTTCAGTAAAACTAATAAATGAACAATGAAGCAGATAACATGTAACTGATAAATGTATTCTGAATTTATTTTGCTTTACATAAACCCGAAACTTTTATAATACATTTTCTCAAGTATAAATTGAGCGATGGAAAGTGATCGCTGAGTAAATCGTCTTTCAAAAATCTAATGCTGTGATTAGAAGGGCAGAAAAAGGAGTATATTATAATTTTATTTTGCCACGTTATCAATCTTTAATATCAAAGATTCTTAATTTTTCAAGTAATGAACCGCTTGTGAGACTCCTGAATTATACAGCAACAACCGCAGCTATTTTAGTCCACTGCAGGACAAAGGCCTCAGATATGTCCATAGCCATGTCGGGAATTAAGCCATTTTCATCATCACACTGGTCAGTGCGGATTAGTGATGTTTGAGAACTTAAAGTCTGATCGCTCATAGCAAACCAACCTAGTATGGGTGGCCCCGACTAGTGCAGCTTCGCTAATCATGGCAATACACAAACCCTTTCACTACGTTAAGGTATCCCCACTCAGATGCCTAAACTAAATTATGTATGTACAGTATTATGCATATATATATATATATATATATATATCATATATATATATATATATATATATATATATCCATACAGGCATGTATGAATATATACTGTATATTTATATTGTGTGATTAGAGTGTTTGAACCTAAACCCGAATTTATCTTTCTTCTAGATGAACATAAAAAATTCTTTGCATTTCCAGAATTCTTCAATCTATTGTTAGTAATCAGCCCTATTCGGATGGTCGGCTATCGACCGTCTTTTTTTTTTTTTCTTCTTCTTCTTCTTTTCTTTTTTATTTATAATTTTTTTTTCACCCTGTGCCGCTGCCCATTCCGCTGTTCGACTAGTGTCGATATTATTCAAGACAGATAATTAATGTTTTTCGTGTGTTTGGAGGGAAAAGGACCACTTTGTGTGGAGCGATTCCTTCTGGGTTTCGATTTTAGTTGATTTTGTCGCGATTTTCTTATTCCCAGTTAATGATTTTATTTGTAATTATTTATTCTAGGGTGAAGACCTTTGAAGTCATGACCTATCAATCATATGTATTTTGTGTGTCAGAGCTTATTCTTATTTTTGTAACTTCAGTCTTTTTCGTCCTCATTAGATCTTATTTTTTTTTTTTTGGGGGGGGGGGGGGTTTCTGAAAGTTTCAAATTCACACACACACACATATATATATATATATATATATATATGTATGTATATATATACATATATATATATATATATATATACATATATATGTTTTATAGTGTATTTATAAATTTATTTTTAGGCAACTACACATATGAACAGGTTGCCAAATATTTTCCGGTATCATAAATAATCTTCTTGTGCTTAATAGTAAGTTACACTTTTATAAGCCTATTTATTCAAAGATAATACCCTCATACATTGCATATACGTGCGTTTGTGCTCGCATATATTTATATAATTCCATGTTTTTTATGTTTAAATACTGTACATAGATGTACAGTACATATATACATATATATATATATATATATATATATCGATCTATCTGTATTTATTTATGTATGCATGCATATATGCGTACACACACACACACATATATATATATATATATATATGTGTGTGTGTGTGTGTACACGTGTACTTTTATAGTATATTTATCTTTTCATTTTGTTTCCTATACGATGTATTTCAATTCCACACAAAAGCCACAATTAATACAACAAGAATACCTGGCAAGAAACGGATTATAATAAATACTTTTCAAATCCTTTAATTACGTCATTATTATAATCCCTTTTGATATAAATTGAAATAAAATAAAAACGAATATATCAACATCTAGCGAACTCTCGGCTAGAATCTAAAAGTGATGACACCCACGATGGGATCCAGAAGTTTTTGCTTCCTTTAGTCTTCTTATATCTTTTTTTCCCCCTTAGTTCTTTTGAACCAGTTTTAAGCCACGTAAAAAAGATAAAAAGCTGGTGGCGAACACTTAAGAGACACCGTTGAAGACGCAGAGATCATCTAAAGTCTTTCGGCCTTTTTTTTTTTTTTTCTCCTTAAGCTTTCTCTGTTCTAGGCGTCGATGACCTTTGCTTTTGAAATGCTTATCTCTCTCTCTCTCTCTCTCTCTCTCTCTCTCTCTCTCAATATGGAGAAAAAATGTTTTGTATAGTTTGGTAAATTCTCTCTCTCTCTCTCTCAATATGGAGAACATTTTTTTTATTTAGTTCATTAAATTCTCTCTCTCTCTCTCTCTCTCTCTCTCTCTCTCTCTCTCAATATGAAGAAAAAATGTTTTATATAGTTTGGTAAATTCTCTCTCTCTCTCTCTCTCTCTCTCTCTCTCTCTCAATATGGAGAAAAAATGTTTTATTTAGTTTAGTAATTTCTCTCTCTCTCTCTCTCTCAATATAAAAATCTCGAAATGGCAAAGAATAACACTGATGGATTTATTTTTATTTTTAGAATAATTAATTTTTTTTATTCTAATTCCAGCAACTGTTTTTATGCCATATTAATTTAGATTCCTTCTTCAGTGAACATCACTTTATTTTTTACTTCAAGTGGTAAATTACGCAAAAGAAACTTTTCCAGAAACTGTTGGAATTATGATAAAAGCAATATGCAACTGGGTTTATAAGCTATTACTGTGAATTAAAATAGAGAAAGTATCGAGTGAACCTATAAATTTATTGCAAGTTGAATTAGAGCAGAGAACGCTTAAGCGGTGTGCGACAAATTAATCTACGGTGTTTACACTTCGTATTTCAGCGACGTCTTGCTTTCAGGCAGCGCCACGTGCTACCCGTAAAAATGCGACGCCTTTTGGGTTAAATTGAATTGATTTTAAATGTAAAATTCATCTCGCAAGATAATTTTGCCCGAATGTTCCTTCCTTAACTACTATTTACACACGTCGGATAGATTAAGAAATGATATCTTGCGTTTTAATTTTTAAACTTCCTTAAGATATCAATATCCAAATAAACAAGTAATTTACTTAAAAGATCTTTAAAGTTGTAGAGTAAAATATGCAGATGTCCATCCGTGAGCTGGATCAGTGCGATGACTATCTCCAGATATGTCACTGCATCGTACTGCCTTCATTACCGTAATGTTTACTCCAAAGTTGACATACTTAAGCTGCTGAACGTGACTGGTACTCCATTCCGTATCCAAATCCTGTAATGATTTTCCTTTCGCTGGCTTTTACCGCCAAACTTCCTTCACCAACCCTCCCTCCTCCCCACCTTCTAT
>NC_090727.1:168702545-168710045 GCF_036898095.1 Palaemon carinicauda | reverse complement strand
TATCTGTGTGTTTAACCATATTGTGTCGGTTAGTACGAATCATTTGACCCCTTGGGTAGGTCACATCACCCTTAGGGTACTACAGCCGAAGGGCTTCATTTGTAACATAAGACGGAAATGATCAATTTTACTGGAGTTATAATTTTCGTGTGATGTTTGGCCAGATCTCCCCCGTTCGTTTTGTAGAGACGAGAGTGTGCTCTCTTGAATTGGAAACTTATCTCACTCATCTTTATTGGTTTTATTGTATCTCCTTATTTATTACACGTTTTATTGGTTGTTGAAGTTAGGCAATTGAATTGTGTATATAGTTTTGAAGTTACGTAGTTTCACGAGCAAGTAAAGATGGTTATTGACTTGGTTTTAAAAGAAGTTATAAAATTTCATTTTCGTTATAAAGTATTGTTTTGTGATGTTCGGAAATTGATCAATATAATCTGATATTAATGTTGGCATTTTAGTCCTTTTTTATCGTTATTGTTACAATATAATAGATTCATATCAAGTTAAAAAAAAAGAGCAAATCGGATTAAGAAGAAGCAGGAAAGAGATTAGAAAAAGATTTTTTTTTTCTTTTTTTTTAATGTCTGTACTTGCTGCAGATGGAGTTTCTCTTCCCATCCCATATTTGGATTACCCAATTATCGAGTATTTTTATTGTTTTATTTTTTTTTCCTAATATTATTTTTTTCCTTTTTGCTATTACTCGTTATTTCCTGTGGTCAGAGAATGGAGAGAATGGTTCAATGGTTATAATCAAGATAATACCTTGTTTTTGTTGCTAAGATAAGGCTCATGGTCTTGTAGTAAAGAGGTTTCCTTATTTATATATAAATATATATATATATATATATATATATAGATATATATATATATAAATATATATATATATATATATATATTTAAATAAGTATGTATATATATATATACTGTATATATATATATATATATATACAGATCGAGGAGAGAGAGAGAGAGAGAGAGAGAGGAGAGAGAGAGAGAGAGAGAGATGCATTTGTCCAATCATTGCTTTTGATGCCACAAGTAATTTATTCTCTTAATGTTGAAAATATAATAATAATAATAATAATAATAATAATAATAAAAGGTAATTGGAAATTTATCATGTATCAGCTCGTCGAACCCTTGAAGCTCATAAAAATTTTTTTATTCCTTTTTTTCAATGTTTCCTGTAAGATCTCGAACTGCCAATGCACCAGCCCATTCAGTTTTACCATTAGTCTGACGTTTTTAAAGCCGCTTTTCAGGGATTAGGACACCAGAAAAAGAGCTGCGGACCTAACACCGATAATGAGATTCAGATGCAGAGATCAGAGTCTAGCGAGAGATTTTTAGTGCGGGATTATGATGTGCGAGTGTAGGTATTTTTAATCTCTCTCTCTCTCTCTCTCTCTCTCTCTCTCTCTCTCTCTCTAAAATTCTAGCAAGAGATTTTTAGTTCGGGATTATGATGTGCAGGTGTAGATATTTTAAATCTCTCTCTCTCTCTCTCTCTCTCTCTCTCTCTCTCTCTCATATGTATTTTATTTTTGCTGTTAAGTCATATTATTTTTGAATTGTCTCAAATTCTAGCAAGAGATTTTTAGTTCGGGATTATGATGTGCAAGTGTAGGTATTTTTAATCTCTCTCTCTCTCTCTCTCTCTCTCTCTCTCTCTCTCTCATTCTAGCAGGTGATTTTTAGTTAGGGATTATGATGTGCGAGTGTAGGTATTTTTAATCTCTCTCTCTCTCTCTCTCTCTCTCTCTCTCTCTCAGATAATGATTTTATTTTTGCTGTTAAGTCATATTATTTTTAATTGTCTCAAATTCTAGCAAATTCTACAAGAGATCTTTAGTTCGGGATTATGATGTGGAAGTGTAGATATTTTTAATTTCTCTCTCTCTCTCTCTCTCTCTCTCTCTCCCTCTCTCTCTCTCTCTCTCTCTCTCTCTCTCTCTCTCTCTCTAAGATATGTATTTAATTTTTGCTGTTAAGTAGTATTATTTTTTGAAACAGCAGGATGCTATAAGGCCAAGGACTGCTAACAGGTAAAAATACCCCAGTGAGGAAAGGAAATAAAGATATGATAAACTACAAGAAAAGTAACAAACAATTAAAAAAAATCCACATTATAAGAACAGTAAGAATATTAAGATAGATATTTCATAAATAACCTATGAAAATAGACTTGTCAGCCTGTTCGACATAAAAACATTCGCTGCAAGTTTGAACTTTTGAAGTTCCACCGATTCAACTGCCTTTTTAGGAAGATCATTCCACAGCTTGAATAAAACTTCCAGAATACTGTGTAGTATTGAGTCATATGATGGAGAAGGCCTGACTATTAGAATTACCTGCATATTACCTAGTATTACGAACTGGGTGGTACTGTATAGATCTCAAGTAATTGTTGGTACATGCTCTGAGTCCCAACGAGACGTGCAAATCCAGAACTTTGATTAAAAGACAACATGGAGGTGAGAAAAGGTTATTGATAATATGCGGTGAGTCACCAGTGGTCCTTTAGGCCGTCTTCCTGGATTTTAGGCCTAAAGATGCAGCATTGTTTTTTATGCCTAATTTATAATTTTTTTCTCTAGCTGAAATCGTACAATAACCTCAGAGGCTGTGGGTTGGTCAGAACTTCCTGTTCGTCCCAGATATTTTTTTCTATATATTTTATTTTAGAAAGACTTCCATCTATTTCCTATTTTAACGATTTCGATTTTTATTTTCGTAGCTTTTTTCACTTTTGTTTTGACATTTTTATTATTTGGATTGTCTTGGTCTGTTTCCTAATCTTCTTCTTATTATTTTATCGCCTTTATGGTCAATGTAATGTTTTGGTGATTATTTTCTTTATTAAGTAGAATATTTTTGGGTAAAATTGCACTTGACTATCAAAATTTTTATTAATTTTCTATTGTGGTTTTATTGACTTTGAGATCAGAAATTCTCCCTCTATCGTTTACAACTATTCATTGACTGACAATACATGTATATATATATATATATATATATATATATATATATATATATTTATTTATACATATATATATATATATATATATTCATATATATATATATATATTTATGTATATATATATATATATATATATCTATTTATATATATATTATATAATATATGTATATTGATCTATCTATATCTATATATATATATATATATATATGTCTATATATATATATATATATATATACATATTTATATATATATATATATATACACGCATATTTAAAGAGAAACGACAAAGGGCAAGGCGAAAGGAGATAAAATAAACTGATCCATCGTTTACTTTGGCAGAAAACCTTTCCCTGGCCACAGTAACCCATCTCACTCAGTCGCGCGCTAGCTCGCCTTTTTGTGCTGACCACATGGCTGGCGGAAAAAAAAATAAAAAAAGGAAAAAGAGGAACAAAAAGAGAGGGAAAAAAAAGCGAAACGCTTATTAGAAAAGAATCTAGGTGAGAGAGGGGAGATATTTTTTTTCCTACGTGCTTGGGTGTTTCAGGGCCAGAGAGAGAGAGAGAGAGAGAGGGAGAGGAGAGAGAGAGAGAGAGAGAGTTATATGGTTACTCTTAGGTACAAGCAGTTAAAAGAAAGCGGAGAGTTGTAAAGAGAAAGTGAGTAGTAGTGTTTTTAAGACAGATAAAGATCACGGTTTGTATAAAATGTAATAAATGCTTCCTAGCGGTCGCGTGCGCGCGCACACATACTCTCTCACACATTAATTCTATGGCTTATGCCACAGACATCAAAAGGCTATAGCAATGCAAGGGAACTATATATCTATCGGTAATGATGACTTGAATATTAGAAATTCGTGTTAATATATATTTTCTCATGAGTATTTACCCCTTACCTGAAAGAGAAGGAAAGAAAACAAGTAAACAGATTACCTGTGAAGCGATCAAAGATTTTTCCTTTGCTTTGATAGTATTTGCTTCCATCTAGAGAATGATATAATTAGGTGTGTTCAGATCACATGGTCAAGTTGATTCTCTCTCTCTCTCTCTCACTCTCTCTCTCTCTCTCTCCTTTATGTGTGATGAATTTATATATATATATATATATGTGTGTGTGTGTACATATATATATATATATGTGTGTGTATATATAATATATATATATACTATAAACTGTATGTGTGTGTATGTAGGAAAAATAATTTTTTTATTCAGTTGATTTATCACATGAAAGTCACTGTATATTGATTTTAAGATGCAACTAATTCTCACATTTTACTAATCGCAGAATATTTCTACTCTTAGTGTGGTGCCATCTCAATACCAGCATCTTTGGTAATGGGACTATTGGGTACCCCAGATGACCTTCAACCTCACTGTCTAGGAGAGTAGTGTATCTCTCTTCCGTGCTTTCTAGAGTTCCAATTTATTCCCCAAAAGATTGATTTTTCTGTTGGAGACCAGTAACTTCAACACATGGTGAAGCGTCTACTTAAATATTTTCTTTCTCAAATGTTGTAATTATTTATTTTGTTCGCTAGGATTTAATTTTTTCGCAAAGAAGGGTAAAGTAGCTTCAATTGAGAGTCTTTGGTATCTATTTGCATAGTAGAGGACTAATTATGCGCTTTACAGTCGTGCACAAATTTGCAGTTAGGTACGACATTAACTTTGTTTAGAAAATTTATTACCATATATTGCCATTTTTTGTTTGAGTATATGGTAGAGACCAAACCATAGAAATTTGTGTATATACATTTTTAAGACTAACCACAAATCATAGCGCAAACCTTTTCAAGAAGGGTGAGCTAGAAAGTGAACATATGTGTATGATGTTTTAAAAAGATAAGGTGTTTTACTTCCTGTTGAGTTATTTTTTTAACGATATATTTTTTATTTTTATTTTTATGATCCTACGTCGTTTGAGGATATCTTGCAAAATACATTTAGTTTTTATTTTGATGTTATTCCATGTTCTTTTAAAGGTATCATTATGCGATAAATTATTTTTTTACGTGATTCTATCTTTTTTTTTTTTTTGAAGATATTTAGACAATAATTTTCTTTTTCAGTGTAAAATATGATTCTATACCCTTAGAGGATATCTTAAAAAAATTCAGATAGATTATATTCTAATGTGATTTTTACGTTCTGTGAAGATAACTGACGATAACTTGACCGTGTGCTTGCTTCTTGATCTCACAATATGTGTGGAAGTCCTTGATTAGCCCTTCAAGATAACTCATTATGGTATTATTGTCGTGTGTTTAACCTGACCTCTCTCTCTCTCTCTCTCTCCTCTCTCCTCTCTCTCTCTCTCACGGACGCAATGACCCTATAGGTCACTTGACATGGCCACCAATCGAATTCGGCATTTAAGGGGACGTGGTGCAACACATGGTTCGAAAGGAAAATAAAATGTAATGGATAACACAGAAACTGGGTTTCTTTGACAAAGTTATTGAACAGGGAACGAAAGTACTTGTATTATCGTCTGTCCAATTAAGGTAAAGAAGCTGAAAGATAGAAGTATATTTTCACCTGGCCCTAACATCCTTGCCCTTACCTTTGCACTTCTGGTGTGACCTCCCTTTGGGTGTGGTCAGCAATACACACCCACCCACACATAATGCCGACTCTCTCTCTCTCTCTCTCTCTCTCTCTCTCTCTCTCCTGACCTTTTGCATTGCCGCAAACTCTCTCGCACTCACTCTCACACGTGCTTTTGCACACACCATTTTAGGAGATTCCCTCAAAACCCCCCCCCCCCCTTACCCCCAATTTTCCTCTCCATCCAATATGCTTTATTGTTTGGTCTAAGACTCATTAATGGTAGAAAATGGGTTATTAAAGTTATTTTTGAGTAGGAAGGTACTGCTATAAAAAGTCATCTCTATTTGTTATTTCAATTTAAGATTGTGTAAATTACTTATTCATATTTTCCCATTTGGGTTGTCTAAATATTATTTGTCTATTGTTACCTACGCCAGTCTCCTGCTGAACTATTTTATCCAATTCTTCATTGTCTCGCTTATCACCTGTTTTAACAATGATCTCTCTCTCTCTCTCTCTCTCTCTCTCTCTCTTCTCTCTCTAATGGGAACTATTTATTTAAATGCGCTACTTTGTCAATCTATCTCTCTTTATCTACGTCACTAAGTAGCTGACCTATTTTATACAATTCCTCATTTCCCTCGTTTATTCCATTTGTGTTCACAATACTCCTCTCTCTCTCTCTCTCTCTCTCTCTCTCTCTCTCTCTCTCAAGGGAACTATAGAAAATACGCAACTTTGCCAAAGCTCGTGTAAAAGCACTTTTCACCTTGCCTCTGACACTGACGCATTTTACGACTGCGTCCAACTTTTTGATTCAGTTTAGGAAGTGGCGGTAGTCTTAATTCGAGTCGTGTCGTGAGTCAGAGAGAGAGAGAGAGAGAGAGAGAGAGAGAGAGAGAGAGAATCATTAATAAGTTTATCCTTGTAAAATAAAGTTGCAAAGAAGTCCTTGAAATAACTCGTAAATATTAATATCTAAAATTATTGCATCCTGTTATTGTGCTGAAGAACTTCTTGTTTTAATTTTAGTACTATTTTTTAAAAAACACGTACTATCGTATATTTTGATTATTACAACCATGCAAGATACCATTCACCTTTTGTCATGTATATCAAATTAATCTTACGTCTAAGTACATCAATTTAATCCTTCATATACAATTATGTAATGACTCACATTTTCGCAAACTCAATTTAAAATTCATGCACACATATGCTGACATAAAAATTACCCTATTTAATGAAATATAATGGATCGTCACAACTACATAATACAAATAGTATCTTTTTTTTTTTCTCATAAGCCAGAATTCATGCAAGCACTTTGGGATTGCTGGCACTGTGTTGTGGTTATTTATAGTCATACGGGGTATATGCTTTTTTTTTTTTTTTTTTTTTTTTTTATAAAGGAATATGACGTTCCCAAGAATCTCCCATTGGTGTTAAAAGAGATTTTTTTTTCTTAAAAATGGGATTTTAAAACACCTTTAGAATGGGAATATTTTTTTTTCTTTTAGAAAGGTTCTACAGAAGTAGGTTAGGAAAATTGTCGTGGTTGGGCATGAATGATTGCTTTGGCACGGGTGGGTATGAGCTTATACCCTTCACCCTCCCCCCCCCCTTCCCCCCTATAACCTCTACCAATCCACTGCCCTGCATCCAACCCTTCGGTTATGCTCTGGGGTACCATACTGGGGTGGTGAGTCTAACCACAAATATTGTCGTTTTCGAAAACTTTCTTTTTTCTGCATGTGAGGGAATTTGAATGAGGAATGTACTGTATCTGTGAGGATGGGTTTACTTGCATTGTAGAAATAGTAAAAATTAGGAAATCTGATAGAAAATACAACAATAATAATGATAATAATAACAATAATGATAATAATAATAATAATAATAATAATAATAATAATAATAAAAACAATAATAGATAATTGATATAGTGGATTTTCCAAC
>NC_090727.1:168684557-168702045 GCF_036898095.1 Palaemon carinicauda | reverse complement strand
GTTGTTGAGCGGCAATTGTAAAGAAGATAGATAGAAACCTGTTGCCCTGGGGTAGGAGAGAGAGAGAGAGAGAGAGAGAGAGAGAGAGAGAGAGAGAGAGAGAGAGAGAGAAATTCCTACAGGCGTTCCGAATACGGTTAGGTGATTATGAGGTCACTACTAGGTCCCTAAAAGATAATGAGGGGTGACCCAAATGCATTTCCTGCTGGAAGTAACGAGGGCAAATCTCCCGTCCTGTTTCGCAAAGAGCCAATTGACATCTTATTTAAGAAGCATCGACTGGAAAAGTTGGTCAACAGCATTACCTGGAGGACGATCAGATCACTGCTACCCTCGCTTTGTTTCTACAACCTTTTTTTTTCAAATATGAAATGAGGAAACCAAATAAAGAAAGAACTTTGGTACGGTAGAAAACTGAGAACAACATAGAGAAAGAGGTTTGGCATTGTAGAAAAGGTTAGATTTGTATGGAAACAGAAATAATTTCAAATTAGAGAATACTAATGTCAATGTACTTCCGCTGACAGTTCCCCCTGTCACTTTAAACAAACACCAACGCCTAATTTAATCAAATGTAATGTCGAAAACCTAAATATGTCAAAATCACTTGACCTCATCCGGCATACAAAAAATTACCCATCAAATTTGTGCATCAGTTTTATGTGAATCAAAGAATAATCTCGAGTTTCCCTGCAATACGGCAAAGACAGAGTAATCAAAATTATCCATTCATTTCTGTCCAAAGCATATGGACATTCAATACTTCGATCTGTCTTCATTGGTGATACCACCTCGTTCTATCACGTCAAACATTTTATGTAGTAAATTATACAAAATACGTCATATCCACTAAGAATATTGTAATCTATTTCTGTATGATGTTATGTAGCAAAGCACATAAATTAAAAAGGTATGATTAAAACTTTGCTAAAAACTAAAAGGTTGTGACCGACGTGGTAACGTCCCTGACTGGTGAACGCCCCCTCAAACTCATTAGTTTCTTTGGTCGCTGTAACCTCACCATCCTTGTGAGCTAAGGATAGGGGTTTAGGGAAGCCAATAGGTCTATCTGTTGAGTCAACAGCAGCCATTGCCTGGCCATCCTTGGTCCCTATCTTGGGCTCTAATCATATGTGTATATGGTCAGTCTATAGGGCATTGTCCTACTCGATAGAGCAATGTCACTGTCCCTTGCCCCTGGCATTTATGAGCGGCCTTTAAACCTTTAAACCGAGGACTGATTGAATCTCCGTACAGTCAAGTAGACTTTATTAACAGATTCCTGACTTTCCAAACCCAACCTTGCCAAACGAGGTCAAATAAAGCTAATTACAGGATATCAATTATTAATTCATCTTGATGTCCACAAAAATATTCCTCATCTCCTGAGGAGAAAAAAAATCTTGAAGGACACTCTTTACTTACATATACAAATCCGAGTGTAAAAAGTTGAGAGAGAGAGAGAGAGAGAGAGAGAGAGAGAGAGAGAGAGAGAGAGAGAGAGAGGGAGAGAGAGAGAGAGAGAGAGAGAGAGAAATGTTCATAAATATGAAAAAGTGAAGAGAGACAAGCTCAAGGTGAAGGTCGTTCGCCAACTGAATGAGATGGGACTCTTCATTATTTTTTTTTGAGGAGGGGAGGTTCAGGCTAAATAAAAAAGTTAGAAACAGAGAGAGAGAGAGAGAGAGAGAGAGAGAGAGAGAGAGAGATTTTTTTACATTAATGTCATCACGAGATTAAAGTAATGTGAATGAAATTCCCAGCTGTTGGAGTACATAGCTGACTAAAATCAAAACAAAAACATAAAGAACAAGAATAGATATAACCCTCTTTAAAAATAAAAGCTGAAATATGATGGTAGGATATGGATAAAAAATAAAAGGAATAAATATAAATCTCGTGAAATAGCAAAAGATAAAGATAAAAATAATGTAACATTTTAGGATTTCTTAAATAACTAAAGTGCAGAAATGCAATTCGATAAAAAAAAGGAAAAAAAAAAAACAATAAAGTATATATCGACGAAAACTCTTAAAGCCGTTCTCAATTCCAAGAAATCTTCTTTCGATATAATAAAAAAATTAACCTTTGACAGTATTTTTCTTTAATTGAAAAAAAAAGAATAAAAAAAAGCGAATACTTAAGACATCACCAAGACACCAAGACACCGTCTGAGGGCATCAACACCTGGGTTACTAAGTTAAGAGTTTTTCCATCAGGACCCAAATCGCCAACCCCCCCTCCCCCCTCTCACTCGATTTTTCCCACAACTCCAATACTACTAAACCTCCCTTGCCCCCTGAACCCCAAAACCCCACCTCCGACCAACACAACTCCCCCCCTCCCCCATGTGTTCCTTCTACATCCACCTTGACAAGGACGTGCGCTCTAAGGGTAAGTTTTTACCATCTCTCGGCCCGAGTAGGAGTTCGGAAAAGAAGTTGCTGACTGGGGCTGCTCCTACTGCTGCTGCTGCTACTTGACACACTCTCCAAAAAGGGGTTACCGAGAGTAGCAACACTCTTGATCTTGTTTTTATCACAGCCCTTTTTTTTATTTTTATTTTACCCTTTTTTTCTTTTCGTTTCTTTTTGTCCTGGGGTCCGAGACACATCTTCACTTTCGGTGTTTATGTGTGTGTGTGTGTGCGCACGCGCGTGCCAGTTGTGTGTGTGTGTGTTTGTGTGTCCATCGAGTCAGCTGTTGTAGCTAGCAACCTGAATTTACAGTTAATAATCTCCAGCTACATAATGACTGGCGAGCGAGCTCGCGCGCGCGCGCACGCAAACAAAAACTTAATAAGAAATAAGAATGTGATACTTTGCACATGTCAGACAATTACCGAGGTAAAAATGAATGAGACAACATAATTAAAGTCGGGGAAAAAGACTACAGTCTTTGAATGCCTCCAGAGAGAGAGAGAGAGAGAGAGAGAGAGAGACTCTAAAAGCCGAAAGGGTTCTCCGACCTGATGAAAAGCCTTAGGTGACGATATCAGCGGGAGGTGATTTAACCAAGTTTGTAATGAGATCACCTGATGCCATTTTGGAGAAGGAGGTATGCGAAGTGGTTCTGTCCTACAGAGATGGCCTTGGGATAAAGGCTGTTAAATACTCGAGAGTTTATAGTCACACCTACCTGTCTTCAGATGTCAATAAAGATTCATGATTATGAATTGACCAGATCTAACTTGAAATTTTGGTATGGTATGGAATGCAAAATCTCCCCTATATAATAAAGAGGAAGTTTCGGGATATATACATATATATATATATATATATATATATATATATATATATATATATTATGCAATACAAAATCTCCCCTATATGATAAAAAGCAAGTTTCGGGATATATATATATATATATATATATATATATATATATATATATATATATGTGTGTGTGTGTGTGCGTATATATATACTGTACACATCCTCCCACCCACCCACACAGAGACATATATATATATATATATATATATATATATATATATATATATATATATATACACATATACATCTTTCCAGTCACGCTCAGCTAAATTACTATACTTATAACTACAAGGTCTCTCCCCGTCCTTTGGGTAGAGGGGAGAGTAGTCATACATTGGTGTGAAAGGTTGTAGTTAGTAAAAGGGGAGAGGTGGGAAAGGTTGAATCTGTGTGTGTACATATCAATCTAAAGATTTAGCCGTAATTTCTGACGGGTCACGTACACTAGTAAGTAACAATGCAGGTAAGCTTTCATCCAATCTTTAGTTACAAACGAGAGGAAAAAAATCCAATAATTTCGGAAGTTCTCATATTACTTTATTCCCCTTTCTTTTGTAGAAGAGACATGGAAAGGCAAATGAAGTCATGAATAGTGACATTTTTAAGCCGAACAAGTCGATGAATAACGTCACGAAGAAAATAACTGTCAACGAACTCTTGGTTAGATGTAAAATGAATAAATGCTGCCCTAGGATTTTTTGCTGACCTAATTACACCCCTTCGCTTACATCGTTTTAATTTGACAATAGGCTAGAACAGATTTATATGCATGTATACTGTACATATTACACACGCATCCAAATAAATGAATAAATATACCGATATATATATATATATATATATATATATATATATATATATATATATATATACCTTTAAATATATTCCCATACATCAACGCTTTGAGGGAAATTATTGAACATATTTCTGCATCTTTTTATCACCATCGTTGAATTGAAGTTAACATAAATTAAATACACCCCTTTCTTTCCTTGTGGAGAATTTACTCCCATATCTATCCATTTTTTTTTATTTCTTAATTATCCACCTCTTAACTTCTCTCCGATTCTAAATGATATAATGATGTCACAAAACTCGCTACTTGAAGGTCCCACGATAAATATTTACGTCTTCCCTTTCCTATCAAAACAGCGTCTCAATGGACACCGTAGATTTCCATTTCGATACGAAAAAATTATTTTGCAATTAAAATAAAATCAGGAAAAGTGGTAACGTCCCTGACTGGTGAACGCCAGACTGGGGTTCGAGTCCCACTCAAACTCGTTAGTTTCTTTGGTCGCTGCGACCTTTACCATCCTTGTGAGCTAAGGATTGCGGTGGGGGGGGGGGGAGCCTATAGATCTATCTGTTGAGTCATCAGCAGCCATTGCCTGGCTCTCCTTGGTCTTGGCTTGGGTAGAGAGGCTTGGGTGCTGATCATATGTATATATTGTAAGTCTCTAGGGCATTGCCCTGCTTGATAGGGCAATGTCACTGTTCCTTGCCTCTGTCATTCATGAGCGGCCTTTAAACACAACATTTTCTACGGAGCTAATCATTCCCTAAAGTGGAACAAATTGTTGGCTCAACGAAACCCCCCCCCCCCAAAAAAAAAAAATAATGATTAAACCATAAACACATAACCAACACTTCCTGCCTTCCGTGTAAGGTAACATCCTCTACACATTTATGTCCAGCATCCAGCTTATATAAAAGGTTAGTGGGACTCATTTTCTTCTCATTTGTTAAGGTAATTAAAATTAGTTCCGTTTACATAAACAGAAAAATGCGGCGAAATTATCAGCATGATGATCAAAGCTGTAGGAATTTTCTAAGGTCATTTATGAAAATTGTAGCCAGTAAATAGTGAATTTCTCTACATTTTGAGCCATATAAGCGTGTTTTATCTAGGAAACCGGCAACAAAAACTACGACACTATAATATTGAAAATAATAATATCAATGACTTAAATAGAGAAATAATAATAATAATAATAATAATAATAATAATGAGATTTCTAAATTAGGGAAATATTCCAATATCACGAAAATTCATAAATCCAATATCGAGATAAACGAAGAAACCTAAAAAAGTGCTATCAATTCAGAATCGCTAACCATTCTTAAAATGTGATGCCCAAACCCTTTCTTTCAGATCAATGTTACCCCATTCAGTTGCAAGACTCGGTCAATATGGAAAACATTTTTCCCCATAAAGTCAGGACGGAGAGCATACTTTCTTAAGGCCCGCGGCTGCTCTCATATACGATGCAACAGTAAACCCAAAAGAAGTCTCACAGCCATAAAATTCAAGACATTATCCAACTCCTTATTGGAAAATCGTCCAACTCTTTCAGTCCTACCGGACGCCTTACAATCTCGTCTCTCCACACCCCCTACCCATACTCTACTTCAGCCCTCCTCCTGTTCCCCAACACTTTACCACTTCTTTTGCGGGCAAAAGCCCTTGAAGGAAGGGGTCCTTACCTGGTCTAAACATTACAATTTTAATCACCCTTCCCACCAACCAGCCCAAAACATGCCTAAGGCACACCAACCACTGCACGAGAGACTTGGCTGACATAGAGCCAAAGGAGAGGTGGAAGGGGGAGGGAGGGAGGGTAGGGGGAGGGATGGAAGGAGGTACAGGCGGGTCTCTACAAGGCTTTGGATTGCAGAAGCCAACCAGTCCACCTTTCAAGAAACTGGTCCAAGAGGTGTATGTGAAGGTATTAAAGAAAATCACATACGACGGAATTCGGCCTCCTCGGCCGTCTCTTCCTTCTCCTCCTCCTCCATCCATTCTTACTTCAAAACATCATCTCCTCCTCCTCTTCTTCTTCTTCTTCTTCTTCTTCTCCTCCTTGTCGTCCTACTACTTCAACTCCTACTAGTACTGTTGTGCGTACAAATCCTTCAAGGTAGTTTCCATCCACTGGAAGGAATCTCGATTTCGTAGTGAAGTTAACTCCCTATCATTAGATACCATATACACGCCTAGATAATCCTCCTTTACAGGTTGAACAGCGTGAATTACCCCAGATTCCCTTGCAAAGGCTTATCGCTGACAGCATTAGCAATTTCAGCCTCTCTGCGCCCTTGCAGTCTCTCTTCATTAGACTTTCTACAAACAGTCTATCGTTCTACATATTTTTTTTTTTTTTTTGAGGAGCTTAAAGCCCTAGGAATCAGAAACTTGATTTGACAAGACAGGTTTGCGTTGTTGGACAAATACGCGCAGCAGCTAAGGGCCTGCTGGTATCGGAAGGAAAAAAAAAAAAAAGTAATTTTCATCTTGCTAGTTTTACCACATAAATATCTTATTCTAATGTGGATGTATTGCAAAATGACAACTATATACAATTAGCAGTATTTAATAGATTACCTATTGCTGCAACATTGCAAGACCATAACAAATTAAGTAAGCTTTATCTTAAGTAAAACGTCTGGAAAGGTTAAGGTATAGAAAATAATATAAATTTCGATTATACAAGTCGGAAATAATAACTCTCAATTCACATATATTATATGTGTACAAAGTTGTAGACACGATAGACAAGAAAAAAGAGCCAGTGCCTATAATATTTTGAATACTATAAAAAACGAGAAAGAAAAAACAAAATAATTAAAAAAAGGAGTTTTAATAAACCGATATAAATACAAGAAGTTTAAAACTGATGTAAAAGATATCTTTTCTTCCCACCAGTTTTTATTGAAGTAATTTTCAATGCGGCTTTGTTGTGATCTGACGCGTCTCCCCAAGGGGCCAAAATCTTGCATAAACAGAAAAGCGAAATATAATGAATGGAATCCTTTTGAAAATTATATATGAGAAGATGACCGATACATTGCAATGTAAAAACCTTTCATAGGAAAACCAATAGAACCACAATAATGTTTTTTTTTTTTTTATCTTTTTTTTTTTTTAAGAAAATGCTCACAGGCATTATAAAAATTCATTCATCACATCAATTTAGAATTATTTTCATATTTGCATGGAAGCAGACTTAGGCCGACATCGGCGCACTAACACACACACACACACACACATATATATATATATATATATATATAAAGAAAGAGAGAGAGAGAGAGAGGAGAGAGAGAGAGAGAGAGAAGAGAGAGGAGAGAGAGAGAGGAGAGAGAGAGATAATTTCCCAAGACATACTTTTTATCTTCCGATTTATTCCTATCTTTTATATCTTAGTAATTAGAAAAAAATAGACATTTCGGCTGTCAGAGACTCGACAAGAAAAAATGTCAAATACTTGATTATAAAATGAAAAACAAATTTACCTAAGCTATAAAACACTGAACATCACTTTTATATTGTCAAAATACTGCTGTCTCGCATCTAAATGTATTTCAGGAAGGTTAAGAAAACTGAGTAAAAATTAATTAAAACTAAATCAATATAAATAATCAATAAAGTTAAGAAAACCGAGACAAAAATTAATTAATACTAAATTCAATACAAATAATCAATAAAACAAACCATGGAAAAAAAACTATATTCTTAAAACGTTTTGAGCAAAAACTAGAGAAAAAAATCAATTATTGTCTCTTAAAATTGAGGAAGAATGTTTTTGAAAATGATATTAACGTGATGACCACAAAAATGCCAACACTAAAACAAATTTAGCGGAATCCAACAAAGACATTTGTTAGTAGTGATGACAATCCAATACTTTTCAATCTCCGCAAAAGAAATTGCAAATAGGAAAAAAAAAAACCTGAAGTACAATTGAAGCAAAATGAAACTGTCTTGTGGAGGTTTTGTATATATATATATATATATATATATATATATATATATATATATATATATATATATATATATATATATATATATATATATATATATATATATATATATACATCCTACAACAAAAGAGTATAGTATTTAAAGCAAACCTAAGAAATATAATTTCCAAAATGTTTTAATGCAGATACAGTACGATAACATGAGAGAAGATAAATAGAAAATAAAATAACATATAAATGTTTTCAGCAATGATGTAACACTAACTCCTTAACGATACGAAAACATGGGAACAATGAGGAATATAACAAATTCCTGATGCAAATTGTGCTCTAAATACAAAATAGCGGAATAGTGACGTCACTACTATCAGCAAGTAATTAAACGGTTTCCCTAGAGACTAACCATATATACATATGATCATCGCCCAAACCCCATATCTACGCAAGCTAGAACCTGGGAGGGCCAGGTAATAGCTGCTGATTACTCAGCATATAGACTTCTAGGTTCCCACTTATCTCACAAGGATAGGGAGGTTGAAAACACTGCTAGAAACTATCCAGCTTGATTGGGTCTCGAACTTCTGTCCAACACATTGCCAAGCAGAGTCGTTTCCAATAGGCCACCAATACGCAAATTGTTTGCAATTTATAGATTTTATTCATCAATCTCATTTAGGCAGATACTGTATTAGTACCTTTCCTTTTTGTAATGTTTTTTTACACTTTCTTTAATATGAAATCTGTATCAATGCGTCTTGTAATGATCAGTGTAAAATTCCGCGGTACATATAGACTATGATGGTTTTCGGTTGAAGTTAAAAAGAGTTGCAAGAATGCAAATGTTTTTCAGCAAATAGAAGAATGTAATACTTGTTAAATTCAGGAAATTAAACGATATATATCTATACATTATATATATATATATATATATATATATATATATATATATATATATATATATATATATATACATAATACTGTATATATACATATATTTATATATATATATAATAAGAGAGAGAGAGAGAGAGAGAGAGAGAGGAGAGAGAGAGAGAGAGGAGAGAGAGAGAGATGAGAGAGAGAGAGAGAGAGAGAGAAGTCTTTATGAAGATTGCTTTAATGTTTTGAGAGAGAGCGAATTGGAGTATGAAGATGGACACCGCTGATAATGTGCCCTCTTGTCGAAATTTCTCCCTCTTCGTTGTGGCCCCTTTTCGAATTTTCGCCTAATCATCCTCGCTCCGGTGTCGCAGATCTTTCGTCTCGATTTCGAGTTTATTAAAGTAATCACAGCATTTACTGACGTGGCGTAACGAAGCCTGGACGGGCTATTTGTATCAACAGGAGAACTTAAAAAAAAAAAAAAAAAAAAAAAAAAAGAAAAAAAAAAAAAAACGATTCATCGGAGGTCAAGCGCATATCAGAAGAAAAATGACGGTACAAAAGAAAAAAAAAAGAAACAAAAATGTTCATTGTACTCTGCAAATATTTTGAAAATTGACTGGCAGGTAAAAAATAGGATGTCTCATCATTCTGTAATTTTGGCAAAAAAAAAAAAAAATGAAAAAATCAAATAAAAAGCGTTTGCTGAGGAATCTCGCCAGGTTTTTTTTTTTCCCACCTTGGTAGACTCGTTGAGAAAGCTACATGCAAGAGAATGAAATTCCTTCGAGGTAAAAGAATTGGGTAAAAAGATATAATCTTATCACTGCTAACATATATTATAAAAATAAAAACGATGTTACATATACAAAAATACTTAACCTAGAAAACTATTTTCTTTAAAAGACTATCCAAACAGAGTATATACCAATATACCATCATGATACCAAATTGTATCTATATGAATGAAGTTAATCAATTAATTCCCACCCCAAACTAACGTTATTATTATATTATTATTATTATCATATGCTAAGCTACAACCCTAGTTGGAAAAAGCAGGATGCTATAAGCTCAGGGGCCTCAACAGGGAAAATAGCCCAGTGAGGAAAGGAAATAAGAAAAAATAAAATATTTTAAGAATAGTAACATTATTAAAATAAATACTATATCTGATGATTGAAACCTGCACTCGACCAACCTCAACACATATCGCTCTAGCGAAATCAACTAATCACAAGGAGTTTAATTGAAAGCAGTCAACCTTATTAAGACCAATTCAACCGTGAGAGTGACCAAGCGGTTTGATATCTACCATCTATTGAATCTAACCAACTTGGTTGACAATAGCGAACCGTAGCAGCACCGCCACCTAACCTAACTCTAATCAAAGAGCAATTATTCCAAGACCCAATTAACGGAAATTTGTGAGTCCCCCTTGGTATCAATTAATGTCTGTGTTTATGAATTCCTTCAATAACGTAACAAACAGCAATAACAAGGAGAAAACCACTGACATGAACATATGATATCGACTCCGTTAAGAGTGAAAACAATTCAGACACACTGCACCACCCAAATCCAGGCATCAACCAACTCCGCCAGTAATTTAACTTAGAGCAAACCAAGAGCACAACAGCAGCCAAAATAAACTTAACTTGAATTTAACCAAGAGCACAGCAGCAGCAGCAAAACAAACCCGAATTTAACCAAGAGCACAACAGACAATAAAATAAACTTTAACCTGAATTTAACCAAGAACACAGAAGCAGCAGCAGCAATAAACCTAAACTAAATGTAACCAAGAGCACAACAGCATCAACAAAAACCTAAACTTGAATTAAACCAACAGCAGCAACAAAAAACATAAAGTGAATTTAACCAACAACACAACAGCAGCAACAAAAACTTTAACTTGAATTTAACCAACCGCAGCAGCAACAAACCTTAACGTGAATTTTACCAAGAGCACAACAACAGCAACAAAAAACCTTATCCTGGATTTAACCAAGAGCACAGCATCATCATCATCATCATCATCATCATCAGCAACAACAAACTTAACCTGAACCAACCCATACCGAGAGAGCAGCAACAGCCATTACTCCGAGACTCGTCAACGCCAAGACAGGCTACCTCGGCGGTCGCATAATATTAGCATGATAATGTATTTAAGGCTGACCAGAAGAAGAAAAGACGAGGGGGGGGAGGGGGGGAGTACATCCACCGGCGAGAGATACGCGTGCCCGGCCGTGCCCCCCCCCCCCCCTCCCCCGGTCTTCCATGCTAAAGCCGAGTAACTGTTTCTTCAAGTTTTTGTCGTCAACACTTCGCATCCGAGAGAGAGAGAGAGAGGAGGAGAGAGGAGAGAGAGAGAGAGAGAGAGAGAGAGAGAGAGAGAGAGAAATTGCTCCTCCTAGGTTCGTTTTCAGGCTCGAAAAGAAGGGGGAAGAGTAAGGGGGGTAGGAGGAGGAGAAGAAGGTAAGAAGGCGAAAGAGGTTAAAGAGATTGAGGAGTGAGGAGGAGGAATAATTTGCTCATTCTTAGCTAGAAAAGAAGAAGGGGATGAGTTAGAGAAAAGAAGGGGGCGGGGAAAAGAAACCGTGTTCCCCCCTACCCGTTTTCAAATTCAAAATGAACACCATAAGTAGAGGAGATACATAGAAAAAAGGGATGAGAAATAAACTAGGCTTTCGTAGACTTAATCTTCCACTAAGATCCTAAACCCAGTATCCCACACCCGTCCCCGGACCCGCCCGAGCCCACGCCCACGCACCATTCGCTATTTCCCCAAGTCACACCCACTCCGATTCATTTGAGGGGTTTTCTTTCACATAATCTTCCTTTGAGGAGAAGCCCAGAACCATATGCCAAAAGGAAAACGCCGGTAGATGTCACTACGGTCCAGGGTGAACATCGAAGACTCGTTTTTCACTTATACATTCTTTGCATGAAAATAGAACATCGTTAAAATTTATATCTTATAATAAAAACACTGCCCAAAAGGGATTAGATATAAACAAGAATGAAGTAGTTGAGACAAATCATGAAAATCTACACAAATATGACAAAAATTATTAAATGTAAAAGAAATAAATCGTTGTGGTACATTTTGCATCAATGAAAATCTACACAAATATGATTCTCCTTTCAGAACATGTACACGAACATCGCGCAAATCTCCGGTATTTCCGGTATTGTCCGAATAAACGACATACGACAATTGAGCCAATCTCTGTACATATCTTTATTTGCATTTTCAATAACGTTTATTACTGTTTTTATTAAACTGAGCTGTTTTTGTAACAGTGTTGTCTACTGCTTCTAAATCAGCCCATAAGTATTGATTACTATTTGCTGTTACTTTCTTTAAATAACCAATTATTTACCAATTCGGAATTGAATCCTTAGCGGTCATTGCTCTCTTTTTTATTGATAATTTTTTGTTTTCTATTAGTTTATAGTTAATGACCACCGTGAGCAAAATAATCTAAATATACATCTTGAGAGATAATTTCCTACAAAACTCGCCCTCAAGAGAGAAAAATAACATATAAAAAACCACCATCAGAAGGGAGGAAAGAGAAAGAAGAGAAGGAGGAGGAGTGGGCGTAGGAAGGGGAAGGAAGGAGGAGGGGGAGGGGAGGGGGAGGGGGAGTATCGAGATGTGTTCCACAACGTCACGTCTTTGCTATATGATGATGAAGGACAATCTCCGCTATTATCGAAATTCTTTCGCCGATGGCTCAGAAGAAAAAAAAAATGAGGATGGTAGCACCAGCATAAAAAAAAAGAAAAAAAATGTAAAAAATAAATGTGAAATTATAACTAGACAACTTTATATCAAATTCTCTTGATTGATTTGTGAGCGATGATTCTAAGAAGGATTGAGAAAATGTGAATAACTTTATATATATATATATAATATATATATATATATATATATATATATATATATATATAGAGAGAGAGAGAGAGAGAGAGAGAGAGAGAGAGAGAGAGAGAGAGGAGAGAGAGAGAGAGAGAGAGAGAGAGAGAGAGAGAGCAAACAGGTTCTTATTGCTTTTTATTATTGCAAATAGGTGCCACCTTTAAAATATTTCAATATTTTTCAATAATTTCCAATCACACTAAATTATGAAAATATCACATCAACACCCATGTACCTCAAGTTGATATTATATATCACCCATACCATAAAGCATAATTCTTACACACAAAATAATCGGAAGGTTCATAAATATAAAAATAAACACATCATTACAGAAAAAAAATGGCGACCTATCCAACACAAACTCCTGGGAAAGCCTAAGGGAAAGACACGTAGGAGTTGGTTTGCTGAAGCAATATTCTATCTTTGGCACCTAAAATTTAGTATTATATTTTAATTCTTCCGCGTGATTTGTACCAGTTTAAACAAGTTATTGAAAGAATCTCCTCCCTCTCTCTCTCTCTCTCTCTCTCTCTCTCTCTCTCTCTCTCTCTCTCTCTCTCTTCTCTCCTCTCTCTAAAAAGAAAAAATGCTAAAATAACTGCCAAGCTATGTATTTTTTGTGTATATTGTATGTGTGTATATGTTGTGTGTACACCCATACATACACACACACACACACCATATATATATATATATATATATATATGTATATATATATATATATATATATATATATATATGTGTGTGTGTATGTATGTACATCATAATACTAACAGTCTTTAATATGTATTTTGTATAATAATAATAATAATAATAATATAATAATAATAATAATAATAATAATTAAATTAATAATAATGACATATGGCGACGAAAAACATTCCTAATAGTTACAATGGTAACAATTTACTTTTAGAATTAAAGTGTAGTTATAGCTATAGATATAAATATGCTGTATATGTATATGCATATATATATATATATATATATATATATATATATGCATATATATATATATATATATATATATATATATATATATATATATATATATATATATATCCCAACAACTAACCCAGTTCCTTCTTGTGGAATTAAATGGGTAAATCAAGGCTTCACTTCCATGGCGACAGCTAAGCAACTTCGTAATTATTGAATTAAATTACCCGGTATTATCTTCATTAGCTTTATAACCATTTCTATTCCACTCGACCAACCCTTCCTACCCCTCCCCTCTCCTTTCCCACCACCTCCCCCGTTTTTTCAAAAGACCCTTAAAGACTTTTTAAGTCCTTTTTTTTATAAGTCTTTTCTTTAGCCTCTCCGTCCCATCCAGACTTCTCTTGGCGAACGACTTCGCAAGACGTTTACGGCTTCGCTAATTGATTTATTACTGGAAGAGCTGTTGTTCTTTTTTCCTGTCTTTCTTTTTTTTTTCTTTTCTTCTTGCTCTCTTTTGGTTTGCGTCGACCTTTATGGGTCGGACGAATTCTCCGGATTGACTTACAGGGTCAAGAGACAGTCACTAGGCTGTAGATTAAGAGATACCAACAGTGCCGTTTTATATATAATTTACTTCAAAAGTTCAAAGTTGCAGTTAATGATTTTATGTTGAACAAGCTGAAATGAGTCTTTTTATAGTTTATATAAGACGTATACGTTTTGATGTTTTTACTGTTTCTAATATATTTTATTGTTATTTTTTTTCTCATATCGTTTATTTATTTCCTTATTTCCTTTTCTCACTGGGCTATTTTTCCCCATTGAAGCCCTTGGGCATTTGGCATTTTGCTTTTCCAAATAATACCAAAATAATAAAAAAAACACTGAATATACCTTACAGGTTCTGTATATCTTAAGTATGACGGAGAGAAGACAGAGTTAAGGGGAAAACCTCTGGATGCTAAAAAAAAAAAAAAAAAATAAGATATTATACACAACAAAATATATATCGTGTGTCTTTTAATGACGTTCGCCCCATAACATTAACGTCTCGACGGGCGTTATTAAATGCTGCATATATGTATATCTTTAGCCCAAAGATCAACAATTAATTTGACCCTTTTCTCATCGTATCCGAATTTAATTTGAATACATTAAAATTTTAATGTGAGATGTGGCCATTTCAGCTTCCTCTTTCGGGCAAAAAACCCCATCGTGTAGACGCCATGTCACAGTTGCTTTATAACCTTCATTATAGTTTTTCGACGAATGTTAATAACGACAAAGACGATTACGGAATGGATTACAAAGACCTTTAATAACTAAAAGAAGCGGATGAGGAGGGAAGGGGTTTTTAACCTGCTAAAAAAAAAAAAAAAAGTACATGGCATGGGTTTTTGTTTCCCGTTACATATTCACGTTAATAATAGGGAAAATTAACAATTAATGATTACACACATAATGCCGATAACAAAAGCGATAGAATTAAAAAAAAAAAAAACGTAAAAATTTGATTTTGGTGTTTCCGTAATTCATAAGAATTCGCGTAGATAGACGTACTTGATACAGATATATACTTACTTAAACTGCCTTTCAAATACTACATGATAGTTTTTTTTTGGGGGGAGTGGGGGGTGGGGGGGGGAATATGTTTACCGAGTTGTGGGGAAAAGAGAGATTTGATCACGGCAAGATATTTATACTTACACAATAACTTATGGAAAAATATATTCGCACAAGAATATTTTTTTTGAATATATTGAAATCATGATACAAAATATTTAAAATTTTGTTCTTTCGTTGAAAAAAAATAGGTTACATAAAAATATCATACACATGAAATGAAACATTTGGGAATGAAATCACTCCCAAACATGAATAAAATATGAACTAAACTACCCTCTCTCTCTCTCTCTCTCTCTCTCTCTCTCTCTCTCTCTCTCTCTCCTCTCCTCTCTCTCTCTCTCTCTCCTTTGTATCTGCATGGATTCTCCCTCTAAGCGAGTATAGAAAAAAAAAAAAAAAGACCCGCTCCATGCATGACAACTTGAGATGGATAAGCCAAAGGCTATAAAAGAGCAGCCACAGCGCGTGTTAAAAAAAGTACCTCCTTAGAAACAAGATTATGAATAAAACATACGGGGGAAAAAAACAGAGCCGGATGTCTATTAAATAAAATATTATGGCCCAGTCTATTAAAGGAAAACTATCGGTCGTTGCCGCAAGATTACATTACTCTCTTATGATGCCAGGTAATTACCAATTACATTACTCTCTTGATGCCAGATAATTACCCTTTATATTACCCTCTTATGATGCCAAATATTTACCAATTACATTACCCTCTTATGATGCCAAATATTTACCAATTACATTACCCTCTTATGATGCCAAATATTTACCAATTACATTACCCTCTTATGATGCCAAATATTTACCAATTACATTACCCTCTTATTGATGCCAAATATTTACCAATTACATTACCCTCTTATGATGCCAAATATTAACCAATTACATTACCCTCTTATGATGCCAGATAATTTCCAATTACATAACGTCCTCGATTTCATCGTCGGGGTGAAAAAAAAAAATCATTGTAACTACAAATGATTCATTGATAAACCTGATTTAAGGTCAATTTCCTTTTAGCCTTTTAATGTAACTAATTTCTAAAGAATTACATCATATGAAAACATACTTTATATATATACATATATACATGCATATATATACATACATATATACATATATATACACACACACACACATATATATATATATATATATATATATATATATATATATATATATATATATGAAATATTGAATGAAGTATATAGTGACACACATATATGTATATTATATATATATATTATATATATATATTATAGTATATATACACACATTATATATATATATATATATATATATATATATATATATATATATATATAACATGTGTACTTTAAGGGGTTTATCAATATTTCAAACATTATCGTTTAAGGGAAAAAGAATATATATATAATATATATATATATATATATATATATATATATATATTATATACATACATACACACACAAGCGTTCGGTAAACAATTACCATCGAAATAACTTCAACTAATAAAGACATAAACTTTATTTTGGAAACAATAGAAGAAATGTCTGTTTGTTTGTATGGCTGACTTACACACAAATTAATATATCTAATAACGATATTAATTGTGTGTGTGTGTGTGTGTGTGTGTGTGTGTGTATGCGCGTGTGTGAACACTAAGTAGGATAAGCAAAGAAAAAAAAATATGGCAAGTTAAGAAGATGAAAGTAGGTCATAACAGAAAAGAAAAGTAGTTCATAAAAGAAAAAGGAAAAATAGGTCATAAAAACAGAACAGAGTTGAAGAATGCGGGATTAATTTAAAGGAAGGAAGCTTGCACATCAGTAAAAGAAACTCGATAGAAGAAAACGGATCCAAGTTAAAGAAATTTAATAAAGCGGAGGAAATCACATTGGACAAGTAGCATTGGAGAGAGAGAGGAAACATTACTATAGTTACACACACGTAGTAAACAACAATTTCTATCGTCACTCCAGATAATAAATCAATAAGCAAATTACGTATGAAAAAAAAAATCATGCATGTAATCACTTATTTACATAATGAAAAATAAAAAAATAATATATAAAAA
>NC_090727.1:168671477-168684057 GCF_036898095.1 Palaemon carinicauda | reverse complement strand
GCAAGAACAGCTTGTGGTGAAATGCCAAAGACAATATGAAGCATCACACACACAGACGGGCAACAGGATACGTACAAAAACGAGCCATTGTTGAATGGTAAAAGCTCCAGTTTGGTTTCCTTCATACGGAGGAAGTGATGTACAGTACAGAGGCGATCCTAATGAAAAGACAGGTGGCATCACGCAAGCAAATAGGAAAGAAATGCTAGATAGAATCGCAGGGGAAAATAGAGCAGACGGAAACTTGACGTGTTTATAGTTATCATGAAGTTGATATAATTATTAGTTTTATATCAAAGACGCCCTTACTCCGCTACCTAGATTGTGGGCAAAAAAGGGGATGGACGGAAAAATAAACATGTCTCTTGGAGTCTAGACCTAAAAGCTTCCGGAATGTATTCTTCGTGTGGATTGAAATATCGAACAATACTTCAATTGGAACTTTATAAGAAATATATCTTTAATTGTGGGCTCTTTCTGAGTTCGTAGTTCCAACCTTGTTCTCTCTGTCCTTCAACGCTACAGCCCAAGTTGGAAAAGTAGGATGTTGAAAACCCAAAGGCTCCTCCAACAGGAAATATAGTCCAGTAAGGAAAGGAAATAAGGAAGCACAGAATAATGTGCCTGAGTGTACCCTCAAGCAAATAAACTCCTTAAGTCTTTACAAAAAAAAAAAAAAAAAAAAAAAATTCTTTTATATACTTTAGTTTTACTCTCTCGTTAGACTGCAATTTTAATAAAATTGCAATGCCACATTTAGCTCAAAAGACAAAATGTTTCTTCATGTCTTTAAACCTTTATATATACTGCATATATATATATATATATATATATATATATATATGTATATATATATATATATATATATATGTATATATATATATATATATATATGTATATATATATATATATATATATGTATATATATATATATATATATATATGTATATATATATATATATATATATGTATATATAAATATGTGTATATATAAATATGTATATACATATATATATATATATATATATATATAAATATGTATATATATATATATATATATATATATATATACATATATATAAAATATTACGAAGAGGCAGCTCGAATTAACGGACTTTGAAATACAATTCAAAAGAACAACAAGAGATATAAACTAGGAAAGCTTAATTAGTAATCTTAATTTATTATCAAACCTACATATTCCGGAAGTTGGACTACTATCGAGATGTATGGAGCTATCACAGAAGTCTGAACAACATTCTGGAATTGCCCCTTGAGGAACAACCCGCAGGAATGCGCCAGCAACCAACGCCTCTCCCTCATACCGAAAGGCCTTGACCTTTTGTATCACTGCTCACCCCCGCATATATACCTCTCTCTCTCTCTCTCTCTCTCTCTCTCTCTCTCTCTCCTCTCTCTCTCTCTCTCTCAAAAGGACCTCCGTGACGAGAAGTTTGACCCGCAGACGCCGTGACTTCCTCAAACGTCCCGTGACCTTAATGCTCGAGTGGCCACATGATCACCCAGCCTTCAATCAGGCCTGATCGAGTCGCTGGTGATCTAGTTTCCGAGGCGTCGTGACTCGATTACCTACGTGGCCTTCAAGGACGAGAAGAAGTAGAAGAACGGCGAAGAAAAATAAAAGAGATGAAATTGTCAAATGCCAAACTGCGTAGCTGTTGTGGGTCCACCACTACCCGAAATAATTCGTATTTTCTCGAAATAATTCTGATTTTCTTGAAAATTGACCCATGAGGTTCTCGTGTGATCTTGCCAGTTGAATTTTTTTTTTATTGTTTTATCCGGTTATTTTCAAGGGCATTTCACCACAGTATTTCGTCCAGTGTCATAAAGGAAATGAAACTTGAAAAGTGAAAACAATTGCAATTTGTAAAATATGAAGTGAAAAAAAAAAATTAATACCAGAATGGTAAAATACGTGACCTCACCAAAAATCAATAAAAATAATTGTAAAAACCACAAGAATTGAGGTTAAATCAAAGACATGAACTCCAACGTTCTAAATTATGCAAGTGTAGTGGTAAAGGTGGTAAAGACTACTATTCGAGGCTCTATTCTTTAAATGACTTGATAAAATTTTTAACAATTTACGTATTGATTTTAACAATAATCATGATTTTAATAATAATCATATTTTTGATAATAATAATCTTGATTATTCTCGTTTAAAAAACTTTTGTTTGGTTCGCAATTAAGAAAAAAAGATGTTTAATACTCAATATAAAAAACAATATTTCCGAAAGAAAAATATGGAAGGTGACAGGAAAGACGTTAGTATAGAAATGTCAATTTAGTTATAAAAAACCTAGTAATATTCTAATCGTTTGATATAAAACATTTTCGGACACATGCTTCAGTAAAAAAAAAATATTTTAAAATATATATATTTTTTTAGATTAAAATCTTATCCATGGAAACAAATTAGATTTAATAACAATAAGCCCTCTAAGGTGGTTATTGGGTTAATAGGCAACGTCTAATTAATGATTATTGCTGAGAGAGAGAGAGAGAGAGAGAGAGAGAGAGAGAGAGAGAGAGAGAGAGAGAGAGAGAGAGAGAGAGAATTTCTGCCCATACCCTAAATAGAGAAATTATAGATATATGTTCATAACTGACCAAATACATAACACAAACAGGAAAGAGCAAGGAAGAAAATAACCAATCTATAAACACTAAAGAGTTGCAAGATGAACGACACACATACTCCGCACAAGAAACGACCACATAAATAGAAGCTTGCAATAAAAGCGTCAGCAAAGGTAATTACGAGCAGCATTTAAGCAGTTCTTAATTAGGCAGAGTTACGACACCTTCTGATAGACTGCAAGAACATAATATAACTTATTCTCTACTCAGTGTCGCTCGAAACGAGTGATCAGCCCCGCCTTTAACCCTGACCTCAAGAGAGGTCAACCCCGTGGAGGTCACGGTTCTAAGGGCTGCCAACGCAAGAGCCCGTGCCTAGCATAAGGCTAGGCAATCAATCGAGCAAGCAAGAGATCACGAAGAGGTAAATCTATACGTGTTGTAGCACTCTATGATGATGTTATAAAAAAAAAAAAAAACGATTCCTGTGGGAAACAGAAAAACCAAGACAGACATCCTTTTTTAGGGAAAAGAAAAAAAAACTTATCAGACCGAAGATGAACTTATGAAATACATGTATCATTTTATTCGTCCCGCCATGAAGAATATCACATACATTGAAAAAAAAAAAAATGGTGTAGTTTCTATTGAGAGGACCCACATATATCGCATTCATTGTATCTTTTTTTCGACGACGCTCTGTGGAAAAAAGGTGGCCGACAATATAATCTATCTCATGGTCAGGTACCCCGGAAATGACGTTACTACTTCCGGTCAATTCGGGAAATATGGAAGTAGAATAAACACCCTGATCAGGAACTAATATCAAAGTTCAAAATTTTGTTTTCCACCCACACCAAAATGAAGGTCAAGTTTCTTACTTTTTTACTTCACTATATACAAAAAATAAATATTAATTCATAACTGATTATTTTGAACTATTTTCATATTTCACATTTCTTGGGTTTTTTGTCATTTTTTCAAATTTCAAACACGAATCCCGTCAAAAAAAAAAAAAAAGAATGGGTAACAGAATTCAATACTTACAATCACTAGAGATAATTATCAGAGATTTAAAGTTTTAAAGCAACACGCCAATTACAAGGAATGGAAAAGCAGTAATATGCTGTAATAATACAAATTAAACAGCACACTTCTTTTTTTAATTATTTTTATGCTGTATCATACTACAGTAGTCGGTAATTGTAGATAGGGATTTGACAAAGTCCATTATCAATACGAGAAAACTCTTGCCTTCATTTCATTATAGGTTTCCTACAGCCCGATCCCTTTGCTGCAGTTCAAAGTAAGAAATCCCATCCGTATGTAGAATATAATTCCACCCATATACCTCAACGCTGTCTACCTCATTCAAAACTGATTCAAACATTTCAGCTCTAAACGGACCAATAAACAAAATTAAAAGATTAAAATAACAAGAAAAGAAATTAAAAAAGCAAACTATAATAAACTCCAACAAAACAAAAAATACCATTATAAATTGCAAAAAAAAAAAAAAAAACTTCACATACGAAAATATAATAAAAGCATAAATGACAAGCTTCGTATTTCAAGATAAATTCCTCATGGGCGAAATTGTCGTTAAATACAAAGTAAACCTTTATATACTGTATAATACTACTTAGTTGCTCTTTAATATATATTAAGGAACACTCACATCATATACATATATATATATATATAATATATATATATATATATATATATATATATATATGTAGACCAAACAATGATATTAATCCTCTAAAAGTCAATACATCAATATTCTGGAAGTCCTCCATTCCATGAAACTGCCTAGTGCTGGAAGTCCAAAGTCCAATGACGACAAAACTGAAACACTGACCGAGACAAATCGGATCGTTCTCCGGGTCTGGAACAAGACCAGAGGACCTCGATCAACGCTAAAATGCCCCACCGTCTGTTAATTATATTGATTGTAAACCAGTCTGACCACTACCACCTGGGAGGAGGAGGAGGAGGAGGAGATCGAGGTGACCCCTTCCAACACTCTGCTCCTGTCTTAAGATATTGGTACTACTCTCTCTCTCTCTCTCTCTCTCTCTCTCTCTCTCTCTCTCTCTCTCTCTCTCTCAGGAATGAGAAAACCACCTCCTTTCTCAAAAAAAAAAAAAAAAAGTCACCAGAGGTAGTCACACTATTTTTTAATAATTGACATATGACTGAAATTTTCTTTTGGGTTCATAGAATTATTACTTCAGTCCCGCTGCTAAGAGATTTCTAATAAGTCTTAGATGCTCAAAACTATGATTTAAAAATGTATAGAACCTTATTTGAAAATTTAGAAACATTAATAGTCTGTAGAAGTGTCTGTTCAATTTATATTAAAATTTCGTAGGATTCCTTCAGAGGAAAAACTGAATCCAAGCTCTGGAGAGTTTAGCAGCGATTATAACAATGCCCACCACAATAGCGCACATCCCAATCAAAAGACTTCCAGCTTGCACGTTCCATCCAGTTTGATCATAGCTCCAGGGACAGGCAATTTAAGTGGTGTTGGGAGGCCATGGCTTGGAGATTTCATCAGGCAGTGCCCTTCGGGGAAAAGCAATCACTACTTGCAACCAATGGCGTGTGTACTACATGCTCATTGCTGACAGGTGGAGAATTAGATATACAGTTAATGGGTAACTGTTTTACTATCACTCAACATGCAACTGCTTCATTTATATCGGTCACGTTATTGTTCTTATCTCGCATCTCTTTAGTTGGTTTCAGAATCATTGGGTTCTCCGGTGATGAAAATATAAAGCCTAAATTTGAAAAGGTCTTACTCCTTTTTCTTTACTTTAGTCCCTTTACGTTAATTTGGCCTACGATTGCTGACTCGTGCAACTTATAAGACAATCGAAGTTCCACAATCATTTCCTAATTATCCTGCATTGGCCAGCGCGTTGCAATCTTTTAAATAATCAATGTTGCAATAATCGGATTCCCTCCGCAACATCCTTGCCGTTCACTTTTTTGTTTGAACGTGCATGCGGTTATGTGCCAGGGCACGGGTGGGCGTGACTGTGCTTGAGACTTTGCAAATGATCAGTAGTATTCCCTCCCACAGCAATTCACCCCCCCCACCCCAACACCTTTACCCTCCCCCTTTTTTCTTCTACTTATTCTCTCCATCACCTCGCCCAGTGCCAAAATGACTCGGTCCCTTTAGTTATCAAGAAACACAAAGGCATCCAACTTGTTGCCTGAAGGCACGCAGTCCATATTGATTCATGGGTTTACAGTGCAAATATTGCGATGGTTTTAATTCTGACTTGATCTTTTAAAATTTATACATTTTAATTTACATAATGAATTTAATTTTTCCTGAGGTTACAGCTACCAATCCAAGGATTTTGGGAACATTTCACTTTTCCTAAAGTGGAAAACTGTTTCCTCCTTCATCTCACTATTCTATGGTCGCGATTATAAAATCATACACCACGCTTACTCATCAGCAAGAAGCATTAAATATTAAAGAACACAAGTCATAAGTCCCAATTACTTCGATCGTCCACAGAAGAAAATACCCATTAGAAGTCTTTCGCCACCCACCACCCACCACCGAAACTATGACTCCACCGTAATCTCGCCAAGGACTCTAAAGCAACCGAGGTGATCTAGTTCCTGTTATTTCAATGGCCTTCTGCCTGTTAGCTTTTGGCTTTGGTTACCTGGACGGGCGGACGGACCGACCGACGCACTGACATTTAGCTTAACCTCCTAGCGGACTCTTGGCTTTTGTTCTTCATAGAAAGTTTTATTTGATCAGCGATCGCTGTTCTTTTGTCCACTTATGTGCACCACTGTCGAGACTTCCCGGCAATGACATGTGTGTTTTCATGTTGTGTACGCAAGCAGTGCTTGCAAGCGTGTGTGTAAATGCCGAAGACGTGCGTGCGCTTTTATAATATCGATCTAAATTCAGTTTCCCCCTACGACTTGAATGAATTATGTGTTGGGGATCCATTCCTACGACTTGAATGTCTTATGTGATAGGGATTCATTCCTACGACTTGAATGAATTATGTGTTGGGGATACATTCCTACAACTTGAATGTCTTATGTGATAGGGATTCATTCCTACGACTTGAATGACTTATGTGTTGGGAATTCATTCCTACGACTTTGACTAATGTGTTGGGAATTCCTACCTAGGACTTTAATGACTTATGTGTTGGGGATTCATTCCTACGCCTTGAATGACTTATGTGTTGGGATTCCTTCCCATAACTTGAATGAATGTGTTAGTATTCTTTCCTACGACTTGAATGAATTATGTAGGCTACAGGGTATATATTTCAAATTCCACCGCATATGTTACAAATACAAAAGTATTTTGATAAGAGAAATAGTCGTGTCGTCCTTCCGTAAAACTAGAGATTGGAACCTCCAAATGAGGAGAGAGAGATAAGGAGATATTACAGAATGTAATCCTCTACTCTCTGATGCAAAGTACAATGCCATGTCACCGGATGCTCCTTGTCAGGCTTCTAAGACGTAGAGAACTGGCTGGAGAGAAAAGGGGCGAGTTGGGTTGATGCGTCTCTCTCTCTCTCTCTCTCTCTCTCTCTCTCTCTCTCTCTCTCTCTCTCTCTCAAATAACCTTGTACATGAGGCATATGATTCATGTAAAATCTGTAATGATACCATTTTATCTCTTGCATAGTCTTTCCTAATTCACTATAGGAGTCTCAGCTAAATCCCCCTCCCTACCACTACACACTGCCCAACCCCAAGGTTTAAGGTAGAACCCCTTTTCCAGAGCGAACCCCACCCAACCGTCATGATCTGGTCGCAGGCATTTCCACTCTCCCCAGCATCATCATTATCATTAGCCTTTGGAGCATCACACATCATCTCGGTTCGCTATCTCGCATACTCCCGGTCTCTTTTGCTTTTCCAGTCGCGCTGTTTACAAAAGGAAGACCACGATCAAGAGGCCATTTGCATTAAAGTCAGGCTTTTCTAAGGAGGTAAATAAGTTGGTGGGGGAATATGGGGAGGGTTGTTAGATAGGAAGTAGCAAGGGGAATAGTGGGAAGGAGTACGACATGAACAATACACTGAAACCAGTTCACTCATTATTGCGAATCGCTCCAATTTTCACCAGGACTGTTGTTGTGATCGAGGCCATGGATAAGACTGTCGTAGAGATGGGATCATTGTGGATGCTGGAGTCGACAAGAGCGATGGTGTTAACGAAGAATTGAGACGAGTTTGTGGTGGTATAAAAGAGAACTGTTACAGTTAGTGTGGGCGAGGCCGGATTCCAGTTTTCAGAAGTCTCTCTCTCTCTCTCTCTCCTCTCTCTCTCTCTCTCTCTCTCTCTCTCTCTCTCTCTCTCTCAATAAAACTGGGGCCCACAAGTCGTTCATAAGCTGATTTGGGGAGCTGCACTAATAAGCTCCTTCTAAAACTACAGGCCATTAATGAAAATTTTAGAGGCCCATTCATAAAGAAATGTCCAGACTAAAATCTGATGAGAAATCAAATTTACCAAAAATCATTCAAAAACTCTCGTAAATTAAGAGAGACCACAAGATTTAAGTCAACTCAACACATTAGAGAAAAATTTTATGCTCGGGCATAGAACTCTTATACGACCTGCAATAGTAAACTGCAAATACCAAATCTAAAAAACAAGTTCATTCTAAAAACCATTATCAACAAACACCTGGATCTTATCTCCCATCGAAAAACCGTCCCTCGATCATTATTTCTATTCCAACACATATAGGTTAAGTCGTTAATCCTACCAGTCACCTGTACCGGACATCAATCTATAGTCCTCTCTCTCTCTTCGGGTAGCTTAGGAGTTCCAAGAGCTGACAAGTCTAATTAATTATCGAAGGATGCGTATCGTATGTAAATTCTCTCTTTGAAACATATTACCAACGAGAGAGAGAGAGAGAGAGAGAGAGAGAGAGAGAGAGAGAGAGAGAGAGAGAGAGAGAGAGAGAGAGAGGCCTATCATAGCAATTATCTAAAATGAAAATTTCAACTGGCAAAAAAAGTAAGGCAAGAAATCAAGTAACAATATAGGTGTTGTAATAATGTCTATCTTTACTTTCTTAACCTTTTTAAAAGGTAATGAAATTATAGTGTAATCAAATGACGTAAACTCCAAAAATCAAGATTCCAATGAACGCTTTTCTATATTTATATTTATACTGAAACGTAGCTTACTTTGTAATTCTCCTTATTAAAACGAATCTGAAAAATTCCACCTGAGCAACAAATTCTATTTTGCCAAACCAAAGTAAGAAACACAATTTCACGCCAAATTAAAATAATCTTTCCTTTTACAGTTGGCTAAACCCGCTGTAAATACAGAGAGTATTGAAAAGACCCTCTAAATTTCTCTTTAAATATCTCGGAAAACAAAATTATGAAGTTTAGACAAAATTTGACAGACAAATTTGTTGATAAAACAGACAAAAATACACCGACTCATCCGTGACCGATAAATGAAAAATAAATTAAAATCACTTTTTCGTTAACTGATAATTCACGAAAAGTCGATGATACCAGTCGAAGGTATTGCAATGCAGTGACGGAAATACCACTGGCATTTGGTCATTGAGTGACAACCTTTACAAGACGTGTAATTTTCGAGTTCTGATTCCTCGAATCGACAGGTGTGGTTTTGATACAGTTGCGCTTCTTCGACGTATAGAGAAACAAGTCATATTACCTAACTGAAATACACATAAAAGTAACTTACACACATACATACATACATACATACATACACACACACATATATATATATATATATATATATATATATATATATATATACATAAATAATACACATGCAAATTATGCATAAATATGTTATAAGCATAAATATATATGTATACATATATTAAATTACAATGCATAATCAAATATGTATCTTATGATAAAACATTTATATTTCGGAATTTTATAATAATAATAATAATAATAATAATAATAATAAAATTGTGTAAACACATTAATATAAAACTTAATCCTCTAATAAATTATAAAGTCATCAATATAAAATTTAATCCTCTAATAAATTATAAAGTCATCTGCTAACAAACGGTAATAAGAAAATAACAAATAAGAGAGATTAGAAGCCAAAAATAAAATCGAGAATATCATTCTTCAAGGAAAAAAAAAATAAAATTGCCCAAAGAACAAAAGAAATCATTCACCGAAGAGACACAAAACTGCGAAGATGGCCCAAAAGATAGTGCAAAAGTCAAACTCACGAAAAGGTTTTAAAGAGATAAATAAGTACACATATATATATATATATATATATATATATATATATATATATATATATATATATATATTTGTACATGTATATTATTAATTGGGCAAATGACAATACATTGCAAAAATAAGTATTTTTCAAAGCCCGTTGAATGTGAAGGAATAATAACATAAGATGTAAGAAATACATGTCATTGCTACTCGTTTTTTTTCTCTACTTTTGAGTACAAACATTCCACCTCTCTCTCTCTCTCTCTCTCTCTCTCTCTCTGGTTTCCAGGATGAATCAGCCATTTTCGGGGGATATGATCGTGAATTCTGATCACGTGTACGAACGTCGGTCGGTTGCAACCAAAGTATTTTTTTTTTTTTAGATTAAACGACTTTTTTCTTCTTTTTCTCTTTTCTTCTTTTTCTTGACCACCTGAATAGCTTCCTCTTTTATATGCGCTCAGGTGACAAGCATTACCCAGCAAAAACCTTTGTTGCAGACTCCTTTAAGTGAAGACACCACTTGAGAGAGAGAGAGAGAGAGAGAGAGAGAGAGAGAGAGAGAGAGAGAGAGAGAGAGAGAGTCCACTTCTTCGAAACGTGAATTGAACTAGAAAACACAATTCACGAGAGAGAGAGAGAGAGAGAGAGAGAGAGAGAGAGAGAGAGAGAGAGAGAGAGAAACCCATTTCTACGGGTCGCGAATAAAACTAGGAAACACAATTCCAAGATAGAGAAGAAATCCAGTGGCGAGTGGCGGATTGAACTAAGAGAAACAACTCACGTGAGAGAGAGAGAGAGAGAGAGAGAGAGAGAGAGAGAGAGAGAGAGAGAGAGAGAATACCCACAACATCATTACAATCCAAGACGCTATTTTCATTCCCATTTGAAATCCCACCAAATATTCGTGAATGATCGGCTCTTTTTTTTTTTCCTCTCCGCCGCAACCTCCTCTTTGACAAAAATCTCTCTCCGATCTACCTCAACTCGGAAACGCTATCCCCCGGAATGATGTGGTTGGATAATTCTCCGATTTATCAGCGCTCATCTCGTAAACTTACCGAGTACAGTTTACTATTTAGAAATAAAAGAAAGTTACAGTTTACGATTACGAAAACAAAAAAATAGTGAGGTTCAAATTCTTCAGCAATTTAATACTCTATTTTACATCGTTTTGATTGGAGGAGGAAATATATTCTTTAATCAAATCATTTTAATCTAACTTATCCGCGTACAATGTTAAGCAGCCTTTCATTACACAAACCCCCATTAAGGCCAATCATGCATTTTCACTTATCTATAAACAAAGATTTCTTGGGCAAACAGGAATCACAATAAGTGATTGAACCAAGTACTGTACATTGTATCATGTTAATTAGTACCTAGAAAGACACTATACAACATTCATATCAACAGAGAATAAGATTTAATACTTCCAGCATTGGCTAGAAAGGTTGCCTACATCAAACTAGCGTCCCTTACACCTTAACAGAGGGTGATGTCTACCAGTCAGAAGGGCTCGAAGTCATACAGCGTTGTTTTGCCGTCACCTAATATTCCCCGCCTAACGGATGCAAGCACTGATTATGCCTGCAGATACCATCTCGGCTAATTCCCTCTTCTCTGCTCGGTACGATCATTAGAATGAAATTGGATACAGAAAAAACAAGGGGAAAGGGGTTGGAGAAGAAGCTGGAAAAAGAAAATGTATCTTTAGGCGGCATTGCCTTTGAATCGTAAGGTGAAAATAAAAATTGACTAATTCGGGAACTTGTTCCATTGAGAGCTCTGACGGCTAAGCTAAAAGCGACGCCTCCGTAGAACATAATAAATCAAAACCCGGTTTCTGAACACGAAAAAGGACTGCTCACAATTAAAGGGGGCAATTAAGAGCTGTAATCGCATATCTCCCCCTTTCAAAATACAGGGATCCTGTCAGGTTGAATTTCTGCCTGGGTGACCCCTAATTTCAGGTGTCATAGAGGTTTATTGTGAGATCGGGTGACATTTAGCTCGAACAGCCATGCGTTGCAAATGTGAAATTTTTTAACTCTCTCTCTCTCTCTCTCTCTCTCTCTCTCTCTCTCTCTCTCTCTCTCTCTCTCTCTCTCTCGTGTTTTAAATTGAAAGGGTTGATCAGCTTAATCCTTTTTTTATCATACGAATAATCTATCAACTCTTCTATGTATATAAATAATACCAATATCGGATAGGTCGTTCTCTTTCTTATCCTCTTATCTCTCTCTCTATCGCTGAAGCAAAAACAAATCTAATGATATCAAATCTCCCAAACAGATTTCCAATCAACTTTTACATAGTGAATAAGGGCGAAGCATCCTCGCCAAAATTACCACTCTGATATTCGGCGCTTTGCGTGCATCTGCATAATGTAGGTATCCGGTCGTAAATCTAAAGAGGGGAGTGTATTTAAGCAATTTTTGAATTACTGCTTGATTGTGAGCCTACAGTCATCTGACAGATGAGTATTCAAGCATCCATCACGCTGTGCAAGCAATGTCACCGGTAAAATCAACTTCCGGAAAACAGTGATCCCATGACGTCTTTGTTTATTGTTCTTTAAATATTTTATTTCAATTTGTTCTTTAATTCTCTTATATATTTATTTCCTTGTTCCTTTTCCTCAGTAGGTTAATTTTACCTGTTGGAGCACTTAGGTTTATGGTATTATGCTTTTCCAACTAAG
>NC_090727.1:168653977-168666477 GCF_036898095.1 Palaemon carinicauda | reverse complement strand
AATGATTTTTTTTTTCTTAGAAACTGAGGTCAAAGTTTTAGGAACAAAGAACAAAAGCCTTATTTGAAATAAGGTTAACTGATGTACATTAGCGTCAGAAAGATTAGAAAAGATTTCTTTACAAGCCTTGGCTATAAGGCTGAAGTTGCCCTACCATTCAACAATGTATTCAACCTCCACAGCAAAATCTATAGAACACTACACAGGGAACCGATCCAAATCAACAATATACGAGAGGAAAGAAACTGAGCGAACAGTTGACCAGCAATATCGAAAGTAATTATGTCGGAAAAGACCTTGACCATAGAGATAGGTATGAGAGATCTCATTTGGATCAAAATAGATTAGTGTCGCTCAGACTTAGTGTACTGAGATCATCCAACCACTCCTTGTGACGTCATGCTAGAATATTAATGACTAATATATATATATATATATATATATATATATAGATATATATAGATATATATATATATATATATATATATATAGATAGATAGATAGATAGATAGATGGATACATACATACATACATATACATCTACTGTGTATGCTGTATATTTAATTTTTTCACAATCAAATTGGACAACATATTCCTTTCCTAACTACAGCCACCTTAACAAATATAGACCTACATTGTCCTTCGCTGGCTTGTCAATCTAAACAGGATATTTTTAATAGACTAATAAAATACCGTTTCCCCTGACATTTTGTCTAATAGATGAAGTCTCCTTAAAACATTTGCTTATGTATGAGTTATCTCATCGCCCTAAGCAGATGAGGAAAATGGTTCGTCATAGAATCAAATATTTCCTAAATCATTCTTAGCGAATACCCCAAAAGGATCTCATAAATATTCAATTACTAAAATATGTCAAAACATTTTATATAACGAATGCTATTTCATAAAATGAACCAGGAATATCAATATTTTAAGGGCTAGAACACTTAAACAGCTTTCCATTAAGAAGATGGTAATCATTTCGATATGGTAGTAAGGAGTAGTTATAAGAGCACACATTACTTTATATATATATATATATATATATATATACACACACATTTAGGCCTATATATACTAATATATTTAACACATCAGTCAAGTTATTAACAGCAACTGTTATATACATCGCTCTCTCTCTCTCTCTCTCTCTCTCTCTCTCTCTCTCTCTGTAGGCTAATGACGGACAATCTGTATAGTAGCGAGCCATAACTATTACCTCTTTAGTAGGGTGCATTGTTTGATGAATCATTCAATTAGTCAAAACTCGAACCTACCCTAACCCAACCCTTTACAACAATAGACCTATAGTTTTCTCTTTTTTTCCCACCTTAGGCCTACGGACCCACGTCATCATCCGCCCCCAAGCCGCATGCCTATTATGCATTGTGTAGCGCAAGGCAAGAAGAAAGCGATATGTTGACCTCTCTAGAGAAAGGTAAAAAATGGCCACTGGGGAGATGGAGGGGTGATTTAATGGATATACAGTATATATATGGACATTTCTATGTGGTGAGAAAATATCACATAACGTAAGTGGTGGACAGATTTTAAAAAGTCGCTGTGAGTTATTACCGGATAAGGAAGTTTGATGAAAATTGCTGTGATATATATATATATATATATATATATGTATATATATATATATATATATATATATATATATATATATATATATATATGTATATATATATTATATATATATATATATATATATATATATATATGTATATATATATATATATATATATATATATATATATATATATATATATATGTATATATATATTATATATATATTATATATATATTATATATATGTATATATATTATATATATATATTATATATATATATTATATATATATTATATATATGTATATATATATTATATATATATGTATATATATATATATATATATATATATATATATATATATATATATATATATATGTATATATAAACACAAACATTCCATTCAAGTAAATTCATGACAATATACTGTACAATGCTATCAACGTCAAATGTAAATTTTACATAGAGAAACGAGTCGTTCAATTACCTTGCATGACAATTAAAAAATCGCAGTGGTAAATTTATGTCACAATAATAACCAATAATAAAAACCAATAACAATAACAACATCAACAACAAAAACTATAATAATAATAATAATAATAAAAGCAGAAACCCGGATATTTGTCATATGAGCCAACCAACTACACACAAAAAATGCCATAAGACAAAAATAGCATCAACGCATAAAAGAGCGGTAAATCGTGACGCCTTGGGCACCTCTGAGAAGAATGACCAACATAAGCCTCTTTAGAAAAGTCAATGTAAGAAACAAAAGTCGGCCCTTGGTGACAAAAACACGAACCAGAAAAAAATGTAAAAAAAAAAGCGGTTGAAAAAAAGTGGTCAAAAGAAAGCAGGTTATATAAAGGTGAGAAAATCACGATAAAACAAAGAGGTGTAAAGTAATATGCGGGTAGGGCTCTAGGCGGGGAAGCACTGAGCTAGGGGGCCCCCACAAGGTGTCAACGGGTTGAAAAAAAGAAGAAAGCTTTGGAAGGGGAAAAAAATGAGAGAAAGGAATTAGTAGCGAAGTAGCAGTAGTCGTTGTGTTGCCTGGAAATAACCTCACGGCCGCAAACATCGGTCAACCCCTTCTACCGCAGCGGTCGGGTCTCAGCTGCCCCTTTTAATGCGGTCGTCAGCGGTAACGTGTGGGTACGACACCCTATTTTATATGGGTCTCAAGGATTTTCTATGGTCAAAGGCGGCAAATACCCTGGGGGTGAGGGTAAGGGTTGAAAAAAATAAAGAGAATGGAGAAAAAAAATGTAGAACAGAACCTGTTGCAAAAATGTTGAAGGGACAAACATCAAGTTCGCCTTCCTTTTTTTCGAGCCAACCAAACCTGGCCCCTCCCTCGACCAATTTTTTCTCTATACCACTCAAATGAGACCGTTAACCTTACAGTATCCCTCCCTTGTATTCCAGAAGCGGAAGTATCCATCAATTTTTTCCCCCTTTTTAGGATCTTGTCAGGGAAACACGGAAAATAGTAGACTGTAAATCCCAGGCCAATAACCTCAGCATTTATTTTTTCCCTAATAGAATGAAGATGATAAAAGGTACACTGGAATAAAATCTCATACATGTTCCAGCACTGGAGCCCCCATTCAACGTCGAGGTGCAAAGTTGCACTGTGAAATAAAAGTTAAGAGATTGGACATCAAGATGGAAGGTCAACATTATGCGAGCTTCTGCTCTAAATGCACATCTATTGTATTATAAATACAAGGGCGCCCTAAACCATCACAAAGGAAGGTATGACAAGAGAATGTTAATACGGTTAGTCCCACCCCAAAGGGACATTACGTACCATCTCGAACCCATGGCTAAGGTACTTCCATTTAACCCACTTACATTAGGACCAGCAAGGCGAGATCTTGGCCTCGGGATGTCTATACATTCAGTTAATTAATAGTAAAATTGATGTTGGACAGAAAAAAAATGATGGATTTACTTTGTAATTCATTACAGAGATACGCATGTTTGAGTGCATACATCTTTCTATAAATGTGCACAAATACCATAAGCATACAACCATTTCCATTATTTAGATGAGATTGCAAGAGATATGTATTCATCTCAATGCTCAGCTGGTTCTGGATCTAAATCACGACTGGATCGAATTGTGGGCCGTGGGCTAGTTGCAAACCACGGACCTTAAAGTTGTCAATATAGTGCAACACATGTATACAACCATGAGCACAGTCGACGCGATTAAGTACTTTAGGACATGAAGCATTGGGTAAGAAAATTCCCCAAAGGGAAACAGTTCTCAATTTCGTTACGTACAACACTGCATGACTAGAACCTCTTGCTACAGCGTCTCCTTAAATGGATGAATTGGCAAAGAGCCAAATTTACAACCCAAAGCTGATAAGATGTTAAGGCTTTTACCAACTGACAACACCAGACTTCAAATTTACTATTCAAATAGACTTAAAGTCATCTCTCTCTCTCTCTCTCTCTCTCTCTCTCTCTCTCTCTCTCTCTCTCTCTCTCTCTCCACGATAAATAGAGCAGTATTCATGCTGCTCTTGTTTATTACATAAAATTTCAATATTCTATCTCATTTATATCGACAAGTTTGGAATTTTAAAAAATACTTAATTTTACAATAGGAATTTTGAATGATAAACGTTATTGCTACATTACGCATTTTAACATGAGAAAACTTTTGATGAATATATCTCATGAATAATAATTAGCCACAAAATAAAACAAATAAAATGAATACGTAACCGTAACTGGACGCGACTCAAACCCAAACTGGATGACAACGTGAATTATTCTCTTCAGGAACTGCCAATTATCTTTCATCATTTTTTACCTCCTCTTACACAGTGCCACTGACTACTCCCAAGAGGTAAATGCCAAGAGGTTCCTCGCAGGCATGAAAGAAATCGACGTGCGTTGACTTCCGCGTATGAAGTCAGCAACCTTGCTAAGGATTTGTCGTAGATGGAACATGCGATTGGTTGATGATCGCGCGCTCAAGCTAATGCCACACAGCATAATCCGGAAAGAATCGGCTTGTGGTTTACTTTGGTTCTTTGAGAGAGAGAGAGAGAGAGAGAGAGAGAGAGAGAGAGAGAGAGAGAGAGAGAGAGAGAGAGGTTTAGTATTTCCCTGAAAATTTAAAAAAAAGAGAATGAAAGTTCTGGTTTTACAAATCTTTGGCATAGTTTTTCAAGTTAAAATCTCTCTCTCTCTCTCTCTCTCTCTCTCTCTCTCTCTCTCTCTCTCTTACTGTATAAAGTGAAATGGACAGGGACATGGCACAGTTTGACTCCCAGCAAGTAAATATGGCCCTTTTCAAAAGCGACAACGAGACTGGGTCAGGGTCGCGAGGTCAAATTGCGTCAGGATCCAGCACTTATTTCAAGTTGATGGGCGGAGGAGAGAGCAAGAGAGAGAACACGCTCAATTCCAGTCTCTGCTACCCAGGAGCCGTAGCAGCTGCTGCCGGGCCCTTCGAAACGAGAGGCCTAATTACAGTGGGTGACCTAGCCAAGACGGTGCCTACGACCTCGCCCATTCGTAAGTGGCCAGAGCTTTTAGCTCTCGTCTTATCGCTGGGATTCGATCGCTCCAATAATAGAAATGGGAATGGGAGTTTCTAATCGGACAGAATATTGCCTTCAAAACGATAACGTAATGGCAATGAACTCAGAAAGAGAGAGAAGAGAGAGAGAGAGAGAGAGAGAGAGAGAGAGAGAGAGAGAGAGAGAGAGAGAATATTGATGTATTTGGTGATAGTTTGGGAACACAAGAATTATCAGATCATAGACAGACTGAGGTTCGAGTACAGCTGAAACTCGTTAGTTTCTTTAGTCGCTGCAACCTCACCACCCTTGTGAGCTAAGGATTGTGGGTTTGGGGGAGCCTATAGGTCTATCTGCTGAGTCATCAGCAGCCACTGCCTGGCCCTCCTTGGTCCTACCTTGGGTGGAGAGGAGGCTTGGGCGCTGATCATATGTTTATATGGTCAGTCTCAAAGGCATTGTCCTGCTTGATATGGCAATGTCACTGTCCCTTGCCTCTGCCATTCATGAGCGGCCTTTAAACCTTTAATACGCAAGAGCTGACTGGCTGGCTGTTTCACCAAAGGTGGGGCAATGCCATTATCATCACTGCCCGACAAACTGCAATTCCCACTAACCAAATATAGAAGTTTGTAATCGGTCTTTTCCACAGCGTGGTGCTGTGCTTATGTATCAATTTAACCCGTTAAACACTTTCTCTCCCTCCCACCATGTTAACGAGAGATTCGACCGATAAGGTGGGTTTCGAATTGAAAACCTTCGATCGAAGATGATGCAAGTCTTTTCGGTGAAATCGGTGGGTGGCGGCCTCCCTTTAAGCTCTTAGCCAATATCAAAGATCGGAAGCAACCGTCCATTCTCTATGAAATAAAGTCTACTACAGTCCGAAAATTCTCGAAATATAATCCATTCTATAATTTTGTGCTAACGTTTCCAGTGTGTGGTTTCAATGGTTTCACAGGTGTCATAATACTACCAAAACTCAGAACACACCCAAGTGCTGGCGACCAAACTCAAGACACGACTTTAGCCGGAAGATCAACATTAATGACAAACTATTTTAATAGGTTCGTACTTGGCAACGGTTTTGAGGCAAGGTCACTCTCCATGCCCAGATAACCGACAACGATATATATATATATATATATATATATATATATTACGAATCATCAGTGTGGTAGTAGGTTAGATATCAGGTCTTAAAGTTATGTAAATAATACCCTAATGATACAAACTATAACAAATTACAAAAAAATAATTGACTTCCCTTGTCTAAATACACGCTCTTTACTGAGAGAGAGAGAGAGAGAGAGAGAGAGAGAGAGAGAGAGAGAGAGAGAGAGAGAGAGAGAGAGAGAGAGAAAACTTTCTACTTAAATGCACCATGGCATTCAACCTTTGAATTATAACAATCAATCTACAAATTCTTACTAAATGAATGCAATATAATTTCTAAAAAAACTATTTACTACAAAAGGTAATCACACAAATTCATTACATAAAGGTAATAACCCACTTAATATTCCTCACTAACGTAATTCATTTTGGGTTTTACTTAAATAAAAGAAATAGACGTCACATAACCAGACCAGTATACAAATACAAATGAAGAACTCCCTACAGAACCTTAACGAACTTCAAAGTTATTTCTCATTCCAAGTGTGGCGTCATCAAACATTCAGCTGTACCAGAAACGAAAAATTGAAATAAAGATTATCAAATCGCCAACACGAAAATCCTTTAAATCAATTTCTCCTTAAGTGGATAGACTGCTAAATCTCAGTTAATGAGTGAGGACAGGGGAGCCCGGTAATGGGGACTAGATTGGGGCTGTAACACCCTCTCGTCCAAACACCTTTTTCAGTCCTCTCACCGGATATCATTAGAAACAGAAGGGGAGGGGGGGGGGAGGGGGAAATCAAGGTCGACCTTGTTTACTATGGATGTGGACTCAGGAGCTGATCACACTGCCCGGGCACATTTATCTCAAACATACGCCTTTCTTTTTCTCAGAACTTTCGTCATTTTTTTTATTTTTAGTCTGGGATTCGTAACAGACGGCCCCTGTAAATATTGTAATGTTTGAAACTGAACTAACATTTCAATTTATTGTCATCTTTAATTTCCGGACGAGAAACCATTGGATGTTTTAATATATATTATTAAGGGTTCAAGTCTTTAATATTTTCATGGAAGTCCCACGTCGGTTCACATCCGAGTGTTAGAAGAAAATTCTTTACAAGTTTAAATCTCGCCATTGACTTAATTTGATTAAAATCCTCATACTACCCTTCTTGATCACAGTACTTCTTTTGATTTTGTGTTAGCAAATAAGACCAAATTTACAATTATTCCCTTCTCACAATGAGAGAGAGAGAGAGAGAGAGAGAGAGAGAGAGAGAGAGAGAGAGAGACTGTATCTAAAGGAGGAATAAACTGCAAGTGCATCTGGGCTATAGCATTAAAATGTCAGTAAACACATAATGGGCACGGATATATGAGCTTAAGAGGTAGCAATTACCTTCTTTTAATGGCTTTGGCTAGGTTACAGACTACTATCACCTGCCTATCTATTTTTGCTGGACGCTCTCCATATTTTTGTAGACGGAAAATAGACACTTTTACTACACTGCTTAATTTTGTCACAAGATCACCAAGATTTTAACTTTTTTAGTAGTCTGGATGCAACTTGCATACTTGAAAGACTCAGTCACACGATTTTTTTTTTTTTTTTGACGAGCTGTTCATATGACCTTTGCTTCACAACCTTCCGTGGACAATGTATTATGCCATTTGAGATCCAAACAGTTTAATTTCTGACAACCCCATTGTGAATTGGCTATGCAACCTCCACTGCTTATTGTCGTAAGATCCCCATAAGTTTACCATACCAGCCGACCTTCGCTTTACGAACTACCTGAATATGAGTTACGAGCTTTATAACCAATGTCATAAAACTCAGCCACCAGAGTTGGTAGGAATTTATATAAACTTGTGTGAGTCTGGTCATAAGAGCTACCAAGTCTTCTCGTAATATCTGACCTCTTCTAAAACCAGCTTCACATAGTTTATGTTGCTATAATTCTGGTTCATGCCCCGTTTGATTTGCATCACAAACTGTCTGAATTATCAGCAAGTCCTGCCAGGCGAATGGCATACAATTTTTTCTTTATCTCCGATGTATTCCTGTTACTGCTCGAATTTCAACACATTGCGTGGATGACCAAAAGTTCTACCAAATACCTATCAAACTTATTCGCTAAATTCTATCATAGTAACTTCGTTCTTTTCCGGTTTCATAATCATTAAGGAAAGAATCCTGAAACGACCGTCTCAAAACTTCTATCACAGCACTCCATAGTTCCTCCTATTCTTAAGAATAACATAAATTGTTATTCTATGTAGTTATCTCTCGCTTCTGACACAGAAATGCTAGTGAATCCCAGAAGCTTATTTGTTTAAAAGAAAACATTAATAATATAAGATTAAGTACACAAAAATCTATAGACACCAATATAAAATGTATATGACCAGGTAAGATATTCCTGCTTACTATATATTTGTGGATAATAGTCAATAGAAACTGTATAAAACACTTGAGCTATAATATGAAAACGTCTTAAGTAATGATTTTCGCTTATGAATTTTTTTTTTCAAATCTTCACTTTTTTATATTGTTCGGGTAATATAATAAAAGCATATTTGACTCCGAAGTAAAAACTATGTACCTTCCCAGCAGTAGTTTGTCCCTTTTATGCCATGATCAAAATCATTTATATAAATACCCACGATTTATTTTTTCTTCCTTTTTGTGCAAGTTTGAGTTCCTCTTAATATCTTCAAACTGCAAAAAAATCACATGTCGCCTTATTGGGGCAAATAACCAATGATTTTAGATATAAAAATTATAACAAAATAACTTTAATTTTTGTGTAACATATAACAAAATAACTAAAATTTTTGTGTAACAATCATAAAACGAAAGAAATTTCTCATTTCTATTCCCTATAAATTGAAGTACAGCAATCTCGAGTTAAAAGACGAACTTGACCACAACTAGCTAACTGCGCCATTTATAATCTCGTTAATTTTCTCCCCTAAACACCCGACCAGCGGATCTCCCAGACAGCCACTTCTCAAATGAGATCACTTCTTCGAGTTGCATTGAAGTCACCAAGGCTTTTTGTCCTTAAAATTCCCGATATAAATTTTTTATTTTTATTTTACTCTGCAATAAAATACTGGTATTTGAAAACATTACTAGGAATGTTTCTATTCAAGGTATTGACTTTTAGAGAGAACCCTTCAAAACTTTGACACAGAAAAAATCTAACGGCCAGCGAACTGTATCTGAAGACTTCAAAACAAAATTGGTATTGAAATGGGAAATAGAGACTTTTTAAAGCGTGAACTGTCTTTTACAAGAAGAATTAAAGTTAAATAAAGAATTTACTGATATGTAAAGGAAATGTAACTAAAATGAACTAGAATCGTACATAATGTCTTAGAAATGGTTTTTTACAGGGCCAAAAGACTATGTTAAACTAGATTAGTGCTACTCAACCCTCCATGCCATTCTACGCCCCATGTTTCTCACCCACAACCTTTCAAGGACAACAGACTACTGAAGGAGCAAGGAGACACTTACATTCTGGTAAAATCATTCCCAAACTGCATGTTCTTTGGCGGCCGCTTCGGTAGCGGCTGTGTAGTCATGATGGTGCCGCTGCTGCTGCGGCTGGAGGTCTAGTTCACAAGAGGTCACCATTGTCACTGAAGTCACCAAACACTTCCTTGGACCACTTGGCATACACGACGATGCTTGTTCGCTTTAAGGACTTGACCAGCACCAGCACATCAAAAGGGGAAAGAATCTTTCCCTTCAGTTTAACTTTTAAAAAAATCGACAATTTACAGCAAGGATCTGAGACCCTTTTTTCCTCTTATTCTCCCTTCAGATAACACAAAGGGCGTATGATGCCTTGTGTCCAGCTCTCGTCAGACATGGGGAGTATTGACGCAGGAGTTTGTAGACGAGGAGTAGTAGTAGTAGGAAGTAGTGGTGGAGTAGACGGGGCAAGAAGGGCACTTAGGCGCGAGAAACGGGAGTGACAGAGAACGCACAGCAAAAAGTAGCGTGCTCACTCTTCGACCTGTTGTCAGGTAGTGAGTATGTGTATGTGTGAGCGCCCGGTGGAGAGCCCTTCTACCACCAACCAGGGATACCTCCACGCCCCTCCTCCCATATTCTGTCGGACCCGCCCCAAGTTGGCTCGACCCGGCAAGGCTCCCACACCCGAAGCTCTGATGATACACATACGCGGACCATATATAACGCTTCGCTCAGATTCTGACAGAAGCCCGGGTAGCATGAGAGAGAGAGAGAGAGAGAGAGAGAGAGAGAGAGAGAGAGAGAGGAAAACACACAATACTCGCTAACCATATGAAATGCTTTTGCTGATAATATGCAGAAAAGCTAGCCACTCCAAAACTACCTTGCTGATAATGTGCAAAGAGATAAAATGAGACGCTATTCTTCGGATATGCTTTGCTGATCACGCAGTATATTCACATCTGGGAAAATATCCAGCAACCTGATTTTAAAATCGGAACTCGAATAACGTAGAATAAAACAAAATACTTGATACGCGCGTTTGAATAAGTTAACAAAAAGAGGTGTATGAATGAACATGTTTTGAGTTTTAAGTCGGGAGTCATCATCGACTAACATTTAAGACTTCTTTTTATGAGAACGGTATTTACAGCTTTGGCGTTGAAGTCACCGCTCTGGTGAGAGAGAGAGAGAGGAGAGAGAGAGAGGAGAGAGAGAGAGGGAGAGAGAGCATAGCCGAAATATGTAACAACTGAAATTTTTCCTCCTACTAGCCATAGTATGTTTTTTTTCTTCTTTTTTTTTTGCCTCAGCAAACTGATCTCGCAAAGTAAACAAATTGTTTCTGGAACCAGATGCTCTACACGGACACGGGAACTCTCTCTCTCTCTCTCTCTCTCTCTCTCTCTCTCTCTCCTCTCTCTCTCTCTCCTCTCTCTCTCTCTCTATTAGATCAAAGAAGACAGTAGTGATTCATGGAATAATCCTAAATGATAATCCCTGTGGTTTCATTGTGGGCCAACAATGACGTTTATTGCGAGAGGTAATCTACTACTAGACAACTTCACTCTAGCGGTAAATGCTTCATAAACCACAAGAAAGAATTTTGGTACAGATCATGCGACGAATTCGTAAAATGCATGATAAAAATACATTTGGAAGCCATTCCTTATTTAATGATTATCATATCACATTATAGAATATGAAGAATAAACATTGAACAATTGAAATGCCATTATTCTTCAAAGCACGAATCTAAGTAATGCATAGTTTTTTTTTACGTTGTTTTCAAATGGGTCTTATTAATGCACTGTATGGTACAGCCACATTATAAAACACTTATTTATTTTCAATTAGCTGCGACAGCGTCATAAGCACTAAATGCCTATGAATAAATAAAGCGTATTAAGAAGTTAATTTTGCACTCTTGAGAAACCTAAAGGGAGAAGAAAAAAAATTGTTACATAAACATACTCTTATTCGGAAGGGAAGAAAAAAAAACACATACAATCGTACGTCAGGCAACACAAGGGAGCTCAGGACACGAAAGGGTTTTAACTGGACCACAGGCCCCAGTCGCCAAACTATTCATCTATATATGAAGGGGAAAGAAATATTATTCTCTTAACCGCTTATTCTTCCTTCTCACTTTCCAATAGCTGGTCATTCCATAGCCTTCCTTAAAACGAAATCTTTCGAATTAGAGAATTAGGAACGACAGAAAAGCTCGCACATTGTGAACAATTTCAAGTTCCTGACATGACAGACGGAAACATCTCGACAAAGAAGCGTATGGGAAGAGATGATGATGATGATGATGATGGAGGGGAATGGGGGAGGGGCCGTAAAGGGGAAATGGGAGGGAACAAAGGTCCACAACTGTTACTATTGGTTTATGCCTACCCACGTGTTGGAGGTCTCTCTCTCTCTCTCTCTCTCTCTCCTCTCTCTCTCTCTCTCTCTCTCTCTCTCATGCTACTTATATATTTCTACCTTAGAAATAAATTGTGAATTATAACTAGAATAAAATAAGGAATGCCTGGTATGATAGCATGTCATATACAAGAATGACTATATATATATATATATATATATATATATATATATATATATATATATATAATATATATATATATATATAATATATATATATATATATACACAGTATCATTTGCCACTAAGACACGTGAATTTTGTTCTTTGAACTTTGAAGTGTTGGGCCATAAATAGTTTCCATATCAAATTCTATTCTGGCCCGGAGCAGT
>NC_090727.1:168644415-168653477 GCF_036898095.1 Palaemon carinicauda | reverse complement strand
AAAATGTTAGAGCTCTCTCTCTCTCTCTCTCTCTCTTCTCTCTCTCTCTCTCTCTTCTCTCTCTCTCTCTCTCTATTTCACAGGAGCCTCGAACGGAAAGGTCAGAGTAGCAAAGCTGAAACTGCTCGCCTTCAGAGACTGTGCGTGTGTGGCATTTTCTCGCCCTAAAATCTCAAGGGCGAGGCAAGGACTTCGCAGCAAAACACACAGCAGCCTCTAGAAGGAACCGACAGAGCCCTCAAGCTTGCTGAGGATGAGGAGGAGAAAAGGATCAGGGAAACAGGTACAGAGAAGACGATGAGTATGAAGAGAAGTAAGCGGAAAGAGAATAAGAAGAGAGAGAGAGAGAGAGAGAGAGAGAGAGAGAGAGAGAGAGAGAGAGAGAGAGAGAGAGAGAGAGAGAGAGAGAGGTCCATGTCGGGCTTGACGGGTCGGGCCTAGTTTTTGATTATGATCAGCTGATTTTTGTTTATGTTTTGACAGTTATCTGTCGAGAGTAAAGTAACTGCCAAGATATGTTATCAGTTCGTCCATTTCATCGATGCCTAAGAAAGAGTGGACCCAGTCGAACCCTTTGCTTTACATTCGCGATGACCTTTCGCCACAACTTTCCTAACCAGCCGAACTGCCGGTCAACCGTGGAGGTGTTCGCTCGAATACCTAGAAACGAGACGAAATCAAACGAACCGTGCAAACAACAGATTTCATCGCATGGCGTTTATTTTGACGGGCATTTGCGAGTTTCCATAACATGTGAGGAGTGACGATGTCCACACAGTGACATAACCACCTTCATGACTTCCTCACTGATCCAAAGAGCGAAGCCTCCTCCAACAGCAAGAGCATAATTTAAAGTTTAACCAAGACAAAAAGTTGCACAAGTAGCCATTTGGGACAGGCCGGACACACACCAGCGCTGACGGCGACACTCCACGGAGGAGGGAGGGGAGGATTACTGGCAGAGAAGGCCCAGGAGGAGGAGGAGGAGGAGGAGGAGGAAGAGAAGGTGTCGGTAGTAATGCCGAGTAGCCTCAAAGAGCAAGCAGGAGGTCCTAATGCCTACTGGAGATCCTGGATTGCCTAGTACTCTTTCAAGTAACTATTTTCTGTTATAGAAAAAAAAACGTATAACATTACTCATACTAACAGCTTAAGCTGCTAATCTTTTCTTTCAAACTACTTTCGTTTAAATCACTTTAAAAGATGTCTGTGTTGTTTTTTGCACTTCCAATACAGAGGGTCTAAAATACAATCGAATTTAATTATGATATTTCCTAGTCAAACTACTTAATACGTTTTAGGCCCAGGCAAGTGTAGTCGACAGCTTCCAGAGGTGTTAACATTAGAAAAAAGAAGACTAGAGTCGAAGACAAGATAATTTTAATCAACAATGCAAAGATTATTATGGTTTCTTTTCCGTTACTTAGATTGCTGAAGGACCTCTGCATAATACTCTTAATTGTTTTCGCAAAATTAGCATTCAGAGAAAATAAAATTTTTTGTAGTGTGATGGATTCTAAAATAATATAAATTATATGAAAAAATCTGTTTTCAAATTATTTCGTTCAGAATACAAATAAGCAGCATCATAAGTTTGCCAAAAAAAAAGGCAAATAATAATGAGATGTTTCCATTTTCCTTAGTATATCTTAAGAATAATTAAGTAAGTTTGTTATTAGACGTCACCTACAAAGAAAAACTGTTCAAACAATCCAAGCCAAAAGGCTAAAACAAATGTCAAAACATTATAAAACAAGACTGAAAATATTAATCAAATCAATTGAAATTAAAAAAAGGTAGAATTTTGGGTGAAGTATTCCTTTTCCCGTTTGAAGATAGTAATGATGGCGAGGAGGATAAAGAACAAAAAAACCTGATAAGGAGAAATACGGAAAATATTTCTCAGGTAATTAACAATGAATTTCCTAATACGACGAAGGAAAAAAAAGAGATTGCTATCAAACAATAGTGTCTGAATTCTATCTCTCGTCAAGTAAGTATCATGATACTTCTAAAACTTTTGAAATGTCAAACGTTAAACCAGACGTTGTTGATGTTTTCTTACGGAAGTGTTGTGCAGAGACAAGGTTTTTTTTTTTTTTTTTCTTTTCATCAAGCAGTGATTGTGGCCACGTATCCTCATGCTTTTTAAAGTTTGTGAATTATGGTGAATTAGATCTTCTACAAACACAAAAAGGTGCATTTAAATGCTTTCCATTACATGATAAAGCACAGTTACCATGAAAAATGCTAGGGAAGAGAGAGAGAGAGAGAGAGAGAGAGAGAGAGAGAGAGAGAGAGAGAGATATTTAGGAGTGGAAAAAAAGGGGTGATGGTTAATATGTAGACCAAAAAAGTTGCTCCGCCGCAGCTCCCAAAGATACGAAAGTGAAAAGAAAGTCAGCCAGACAGACAGACAGAGACGATTGGCCACTCAGCTACCTTGAGTCTCAATCTTTTCTAGAAATGATGTTCGTCAGAGAAAGGAATCTGTTTCCGTCCTTGGGAAATTTATGACCCAGATCCATTCTGTTTTTACATTTACTAAATATCATTATAATTCTTGCTGTTTTGCATTTCGATTATAATTTACTCAAAAGGTTTTCTTATATAACAGAAGATATGTAAATTCAAACTTAATAATTGTTCGTCTTTCAAACCTACATAATACATCTCCCTCTCATATTCTTCAACACCATAAAAATATACTTTTCCTCTATAAGCAAACTGTATTTTTCTCTCTCTCTCTCTCTCTCTCTCTCTCTCTCTCTCTCCTCTCTCTCTCTCTCTCTCTCTCTCTCTCTCGTTCCATTTCCTCATTCTCTTGTCCCAACAGAAACCTCCCTCTGTGATCTGCCACACAGGGCATTTCTTGCAGCATCATTCTCATAATTACTGTATAATCAAAGAGTCACTATGATACTCACTATTTTCTGATGGCCCTCACTATTCCCCAGTTAAGGCCTTTGCCAAACCAATTCCCTCCCGTGGTCCTTCTCCTAGCCATTTATCATTGTCTGTTCAAGTTCGCATTTCTTTTTAGTATTGTGTAACTAAATATTTTTTATTAATAGTTAATGTTGTTGTAAAGCTGAATTTAAAGTAAGTGGTTATATTTACCTCGCACATAACTATAATTACTGTAAGTGTGATTTCTGCTCGAAAGGAGGCATGTCTTTACCCGAGCGGATTTTTTTCCGTATGGAAATATTTCCGCTCGTTAGGAAGCATGTCTTTACACGAGCGGATTTTTCACGTGCGGAAATCTTTTTTGCTCGTTAGGAGACATGTCTTCACACGAGCGGATTTTTTCTGTACATAAATATTTCCACTCGTTAGGAGGCATGTCTTCACACGAGAGGATTTTCCCCAAGCGGCCTCGTAATTTCTATAAGCCACTACACTGGAACCGCGCGGATCAGAAGTGCACTCGGTTAATTAATCTCTACCGCTCGGAAATTTTTTCAATCGCAAAGCTCGTGAAGAGCCTCATTGATCTTCATCGATTTCTAATCCGTGCGGTCCATGCGGACACAACCGCGCGGTATCAATCCACTCGTGTGAGACGAACCTAAAAATGGCGCATGCATATGACTAAGAAAAGGGAAAAAACTAAAAGCATTTAACAGCAGAGAAAGAGACGAGGAAGAAAAGGGGACTTATAATTAGGAGAAGAGGGATGGAAGAGATCAGCTTGAGGAGAAAGAGGGAGGAGATAATGAAAATAAGGAGAGGGGTGGGGTTAGTGGGAGTTAAGTAACCTACCGAAACGGAACAGCCTGTAATAAAAGTCACACTTTATTTGATTAACTATCCAATAAAATAACTGAAGCATTGCTCGGATTAGAATTGCCAGAGGTCTTAGAGGTTGCTAAGGAAACTTACAACAACGTTTTTTTTTTTCCCTAAGACAATGCTCTCTCTCTCTCTCTCTCTCTCTCTCTCTCTCTCTCTCTCTCTCTCTCTCTCTCTCTCTCTCTCTCTCTCTCTCTCTCTCTCTGACACAATTATTAAACTTAACTCCCAATTAATTTAGATAACGAATAAAGTCTGAGTTAAGCGATATGTAAATCATTAAAGCTAATGGACGATTCATCTGCAGAAACTATATGAGAATCAATATTATCATACAATGTTTTCTATGATTGAATAATTATGAAATCGAACTTCAAATATCAAAAAATACTTGTTGTCATTGAGATAACATGTTGAAGCTGACAATCGACATATCTTTTTATGGATCTCACACTCTTATCAGGTCTAGTCAATTATTCAAGCTAAAATATTCTAAATCTGAATCAATTTTGTCCTGAATATACTGAAAATTCTTCAAGCAGACATCAAAGGATTTAGGATCCTTTGTTTTAAAGCTTCTGAGAAAAGGTTACTAGTGTAACCACTTAGCACTCTGGGGAATTTCAGAATAATTAAACCTTATTTAATGGGAACTGGTATCTTGAGAAGCATTACGATACAGAAAGCAGAAAGTATAATCTCTATTTTTCATTGTAAATCTAAAGTCTTTTCATTGTTTATCATTCACAGGTATGGTTAACTTTGCCGTTTATTGTCTCTGAGAATGCAAAATTCATAAGGAAAAGTAAGCGATTTTTAGCCCTAATTTATCTGTCCATAAGGGTGACCAGAGATCGCATAAGGCTAAAACACCTACAATTCTGCATTACTTTAAAGACTTACAAACTTTTACATGGAAACGCAATACGCACTAGCTCTCTCTCTCTCTCTCTCTCTCTCTCTCTCTCTCTCTCTCTCTCTCTCTCTCTCTCTCTCTCTCTCTCTCTAATATTTTCATTATTAGATTTTTTAACATTATTTTCAGAATTTCGTTTCAGCTCAAATAAGTCAGTTTTGCCACAGCATACGACATTAAGAAATTCTGCTGTTGGAAAGATAATTTATTTTGATCTAAACATTAAAGCGTGAATGACTGGAGTTTTAAATTAAAGGCTCAAGATAAAGACGACTAGCGAAATCTGACCGAGGCCCTTTGCGTTAATAGGCGTCGGAGGAGATGATGATGATGATGAAACATTTCTTATCGGAGCTTACGCCCCCAGAATTGTCCTTGAGAAATGACACAAAGATGAGGTGTAAATAACGCAAATATAATTTAGCCGAATGATAACTAACGGCGTAAGGTGTCATGTTCTAATTTCAAGGGCTGAGAACTCTGATTACTACGGAATATATAATGACTCTGGCAATACAAAAAGAGGTAAATGTAAAGAGACAAGAGATGTATTCTTTCTTTTTTAATGATAAATAATAATAATATTGGAAAAATTATAATTTGTTTTTCGTTATCTTCTTTGGTACAAAGTCTGGCCTAGCCAGTAAGTGATGGTTGTAGTAGAAAGTGAAAGATACAATATCACTTAGTAAAATGAAAATTTTCCTCATTTCTCGGGCTTCCCATATCTAAAAAATAATGAATACAATTTCCATTTTCTAAGAGATGAGGCGAGGAAAAAAGGCTGATAGGGAAAAAAAGATTGACAGGGAAAAAAGGTTGACAGGGAAAAAAGGGTAGATGGAAAAAAATGCTAATAGAAAAAATGCTGATAGGGAAAAAAAGGTTGACATGGAAAAAATGTCGATAGGGAAAAAAGGCTGATAGGGATAAAATGCTGATTGAAAAAAAAGGCTGCTAAGGAAACAACGACCCAATAATGGTAAGGGTAGAAGCTGAACAGAAAGAAAAAGAAGATTGATCATTACAAATTTGTTATATCTGTCTTAAGGACGGCGTAATATTTCCTTGGCTGATTTTTCAAAGTAATTTTTAACACTTTACGCTGAAGAAATATATATGGTAAATCTTAGAAGTTGAATAAGAATTGAATGTCTTTCAAGGAAACTTAACTGGATTCATACTTGGGAGAGGCAATCATATGCGTAACACAACTTTTTATTTTTCATCCGTCCTTCAATGAACTCGAGTAGACAGTAATGAACCAGAGTAATTGAGTTAGTCAAAATCTAAACCCGACACCATGATCCTAGTTTCCTGTACTGGAGAGAATACTAAACGTTTAATGAAATAAAAAAAATGGACCGATGCAGGTGGGGTCAAGGTGTCAGTGTAGGGGATGTCGAGCTTCCTATCATAGCCAAAGGCTACAGGTAACGCAAAAAAAGAAGAAGAAGAAGAAGAAGGGGAAGTTTAGAAAGGTTGAGTCAAAGTAGACATTGCCGCTGATAGCAACTGGGCGAAGGACGGATGTTGGCATCGAACCCTGTCTTGGCAACAGGTATTTGGAAACGAAGGTTGTAAGTCGGATAATAAACACCCTTTGAAAAGTAAGGTTACGAGAAAGACAGCCTTGTCTCAAAGAGTGCTGGTGCTGCTTAGATAATATTTATAGCATAAAACTTACTAATTAGGTCTTTCTTTTAATAGCAACAACAGATATGGGTCTGATGATACCCATAGATAAAAACCCATTCAGCAGGACCTAAGTCAATCGTTTTTCCAATACTTTCTTTAGCGGACAAACGTCAATTCTTACCAACTTGTTTATGCCGCCCTACTCGTTACAATTCATTCGACCGTAGAAGGCTGAAGTAATTCGAAACCACATCAAACATGTGTTTTTTTTTCCCTTCCTCTCTCGTAAACACAGAAGCGAGCATAGCGCAGGGGAGTCTAAGCTGACAGATATCCCCCATTCGTCTTAAAAATGCCCTTCGTTATGGAGCCATTCGGTTGCTGAGTATTCAACTAATAGCAGTCTCAATGGAAAACAGATGTAGTTTAACAAGCAAACTCAAAAGATCTGTAAAGGCATAAATATGCGGATTATGACAGTCAGAGAAAGGTTAAACGGACAATTTATAGGGAAATGAATGAACGGCAGAACAGGTACGACGAGATTTGTTTATTTTGAAAACTAGAATTTCTTTAATCTCCTGCATGTTGAGCATGTGTGTGAGCGAATGTGCCAGCATATTTTGGGAGAATGGGAGGGGGGGGGGGTGCTCGAGGGCAAGATATTGTTTTTTGAAAAAAATCCGTAAGACCATGGATTTGAGAAAGATCCATTAGTCAGAGATGGAACCATCCTAATCATCCTCAAGTAACAAAAAGGATTTGAAAAGTTTCAAATAAAATATGTTCTCTTATATAACCAGTTGGAATTATAATTGTGAAACGCTGGTGTTTTGCATGATATAAATTTAAGTTTTAGCCACCTTCATCTCTTAAATGGATAAATAAATAAAATGCGAAATGTTTTCTTGGTTTCTTTAGATAACCATAAAGGTCTCCGAGGGATGGATACCTATCTACTCCAGTTGAAATCTCTCACACTAGGAAGAATCACTCAATGCGTCTATTAGCAAAATTCGCCTGAACGAGAGATGAAACCATCGGGCAGTTTTTGCTCTCTTCCATTCATGTTATTGTTTTTGTTTTCCTACTGACCCCGATACTGTTTCTTCTTGTTCATCGCCTGTCAACAAGGGTTATTAAAAATCAGTAAAGCAAAAACAAGACAACAACATTCCATGTGACTCAACCGAGATCCCTTTCATGGTTGGAATTCCCCCTCATCACCCCCCCCCCTTAACCATTCCCCTTTTTGCAAGATGTTCAACACTCGTCATTCATAGTTCAGATGCCTCCACCCTGCCGTAAACCCCCCCCCCCCCCCCTTACACAAACTCGAAGCTTAGAAAAAGTAGTTGTATCAAAGATCCGGTGAAAAGAGAAAAAAAAGGATCCCAAAGCTATATGGGAAAAAAGGGTGAGAGAGAGAGAGAGAGAGAGAGAGAGAGAGAGAGAGAGAGAGAGAGAGAGAGAGAGAGAGAGAGAGAGAGAGAATCTGTCGAAAGGCAATCCTCTGGGAATCCCTCAGAGGCAATTTCCAAAAGGGGATCAAAGCCACTACTCCTAGTCCCAGGTGCAACCACACCCGGTGATGCCTCCTAGCATACATTCCAGACGCCTATCCCCTCGTCCCCAAGACATCCCCATCACGTCCCCACCCACCAACAAAAGCCCATTTCCCGGTAAGAGTGCAGCGCAATTTCAGAACAACCCCTCTTCCTCAGGGCCCCTCTTCCTAACATCCTTTTTGCCAGTAGGCTATTGCTATCCTTCTAGAAATTTCATTTATGGCGTATTTCCAATTACAGAACCCAAATCGATACGTAGTTTACCAATTAGTTATCTTAGGCTGCATTTAATATGCTGTTTCAACTACGTGTGTGTATGTATGCATGTATACACATACACACACACACACACACACACACATATATATATATATATATATATATATATATATATATATATATATATATATATATCATATATATTTTGAGGATGGTTAAATGCAAATAAGAAGGGAGTAGTATCTAAACACGAAACTTGCTCTGCATAGAAAAAAAAAATAACCAAGGTCAAATCTTAAAAGAGGCAAAGAACAAAATATCACGATGATGCAACAGCTCCAAACTTCCTCAGCGGCCAGTGATCAAGGTGTCAGAAGTTGCCAGACATCCAGATAGATTTCCACCCTCGCCCCACCCGACAGGGATTTTACCACTGACATCCCTCAGCCAAGTAGGAAATGCCGAGTTATCAACTAGTTTCATACAGATACACTTTTGGTCATGCCAAGCAACCAGCTCGTTACACTTGCCTGTAACTGGATTCGTAGAGGATCCTGAATCCCCCGAACAGAACTGGACTTTAACTGGATTTAAAAAGAATATTTAGCACGGTGTAAAAACTACGAAACGCCGTAGACTTAACAGAATGATGAGAGCATGATAAAAAAAGATGCAAAATGATACTAAACGGATAATCTGGAAAAAATCAAGTTAAAAAAAGGAATATGGAGCACACGGACACGGGGGTATGATCCCCCAACCTTTCATAAGACCTACAAATAATTGATGAATACATACTAGTCTTCGGTCGACTCGCCCCCAAAATGACGAACCAAAACAACATATATATATATATATATATATATATATATATATATAAAATATTCTTGTCTTAAAGCTTATGACACATAAGTGAATCAAGTGAG
>NC_090727.1:168631915-168634415 GCF_036898095.1 Palaemon carinicauda | reverse complement strand
TAAACGGCGCTGCATTCCGGGGGTGATGACGCACTACGCAAATAAACCGCCTCCCTCCCCCATAAGAAAAATAAAAGTGAAAAGGATGGGTACAAAAAATTTCCTTAAGGACCCTGATCGACTTTGTAGAGAGAGAGAGAGAGAGAGAGAGAGAGAGAGAGAGAGAGAGAGAGAGAGTCTCAGCTATAGAAGAAAAGTCTAAAATAGTATTTACGAGCACATATCAGCGTGATTTGCTATTCCAACCTTCCTTGATTTTTTTATTTTTGTCTTTACTAATGTATGAAAGTCTTACTTAATCCCAGTAACGATAGAATAATTATTCACTGTGATGTGACGGAAATCAAATTTATATATGCACATAAGAACGAAATTTTAGATGTGCGAGTGGCTTCCCACACAAACCCATATTCTCTCTCTCTCTCTCTCTCTCTCTCTCCTCTCTCTCTCTCTCTCTCTCTTAACATACACACACATACACACACACACACACACACACATATATATATATATATATATATATATATATATTATATATATATATATATATATATATATGCCAAATGGGTTAGTCACTGTCTATATAAGCTTGCCGACCAGGGTTCGATTCCCGGCCGGAGCCAAGCTCTTGTCTTTGTGTGATTTCGCCTGGGGCTCTGATCCCGAGGTCGTTAAGAGAATCCAGACATTAATATATCTAAAATATATATGGCTTATCTGAATATATATATATATATATATATATATATATATATATATATATATATATATATATATATATGTGTGTGTGTGTGTGTGTGTGTGTGTGTGTAAGATTAAACCAAATCAACCTTTAAGCAGAGACACAACTAAAGAACCTTATAAATCTAAGTTCTCAAGGGAAGAGAGAGAGAGAGAGAGAGAGAGAGAGAGAGAGAGAGAGAGAGAGAGAGAGAGAGAGAGAGAGAGAGAGAGAGAGAGAGAGAGAGAGAATGATTGTGCCCTTTTCTTTCACCCTACGAAAGGCAAAGGCAAACAGATGATTGTTATAGGAGCCCACCAGGAGTCGCAGTCTCTGCATATTAAGAGACCCAGGGAGTGACTTAGCATCCTCGGAAGGCGATCCCAACTCTCACTCATTCAGTCACTCTTATTACTCTTTCGGCAGTCCTTCGTCTGCTCATTTTACTCATAGTTAACAACTTACAGCCATTAGACTGCTACTTTTACTCATAGTTAACAGCTCACAGTCATTAAACTGCTAATTCTACTCATAGTTAGCACCTCATAGTCATTAGACTGCTGATTTTTCTCATAGTTAGCAGCAAATAGGCATTATACTGCTAATTCTACTCATAGTTAACACCTCATAGTCATCAGACTGCTAATTTTACTCATAGTTAGCAGCTCACAATCATTCGACAGCTCATTTTACTCATGGTTAACAGCTCACAGTCATTCAACAGCTTGTTTTACTCATGGTTAACAGCTCACAATCATTAGACAGCTCATTTTACTCATGTTTAACAGCTCACAATCATTCGACAGCTCATTTTACTCATGTTTAACAGCTCACAATCATTCGACAGCTCATTTACTCATGGTTAACAGCTCACAGTCATTCAACAGCTTGTTTTACTCATGGTTAACAGCTCACCAGTCATTAGACAGCTCATTTTACTCATGTTTAACAGCTCACAATCATTCGACAGCTCATTTTACTCATGATTAACAGCTCACAGGACAGCTCATTTTACTCATGGTTAACAGCTCACAGAACAGCCCATTTTACTCATGGTTAACAGCTCATAGTCATTCGACAGCTCACTTTATTCATGGTTAACAGCTCATTTTACTCATGGTTAACAGCTCACAATCATTCGACAGCTCATTTTACTCATGGTTAACAGCTCACAGGACAGCTCATTTTACTCATGGTTAACAGCTCACAGTCATTCAACAGCTTGTTTTACTCATGGTTAACAGCTCACAATCATTAGACAGCTCATTTTACTCATGTTTAACAGCTCACAATCATTCGACAGCTCATTTTACTCATGATTAACAGCTCACAGGACAGCTCATTTTACTCATGGTTAACAGCTCACAGAACAGCCCATTTTACTCATGGGTTAACAGCTCATAGTCATTCGACAGCTCACTTTATTCATGGTTAACAGCTCATTTTACTCATGGTTAACAGCTCACAATCATTCGACAGCTCATTTTACTCATGGTTAACAGCTCACAGAACAGCCCATTTTACTCATGGTTAACAGCTCACAGTCATTCGACAGCTCACTTTATTCATGGTTAACAGCTCATTTTACTCATGGTTAACAGCTCACAATCATTCGACAGCTCATTTTACTCATGGTTAACAGCTCACAGGACAGCTCATTTTACTCATGGTTAACAGCTCACAGTCATTCGACAGCTCACTTTATTCATGGTTAACAGCTCATTTTACTCATGGTTAACAGCTCAGTCATTCGTCTGCTCGTTTTACTCACAGTTAAAT
>NC_090727.1:168597889-168631415 GCF_036898095.1 Palaemon carinicauda | reverse complement strand
TGGCAGCTTAAAAAACCAAAGTTCCCATCGGTAAACATCGCTACATAAAAAAATCCCTGCCCTTCTATGGCCCATGCCTACCCAGCCTATGCCTCTATTTTTCATCCATTTTGATCTGCCTCAATTCTTCTTCGGCGATCATGTCCACCTGTGTCCATTCTCCTTTTAACCTAACAACTCTCCCAAACCCCTCTCCCTCCAACCTACCCCCGACCCTTTACCCATTCAACATGCCCAGATTATCCTTTGCCTTCCTTGCCACCTTTTCTTTTCATCTTGGCTGTACCCTTCCTCAAGTCCCCCTTAGTTCTTCTTCCTCTTTAAAAAAAATACTTCCCAGTCTTCCTTCTTTTTTTACTTCAACTTTTAGGAAGAATTTCATTCCTTCCGTTAGTCCTCATTTTTTTCTGTTTTTTGAGTTTTTTTTCTTTTCAGTGGTCAGTCTTGATCATCAGAATTAAAAGGCTTTTTTCGCGTGATCAGTTGGGTAGGCTTAGGTAGCAATGATAATAAGACATGGTCCATATTTGTCACGGATTTGGCCGTAGCCTCCGCCCACGTTTTAGAACGAGTTTAGTATCTTTCCTCAGATACGTTATCGTGATCTCGACTGTCTCGCATACACATAAGGAACTGGAATACAGCAGTGACATACCCCCCCCCCCCCCCCCAACCACCACATCCCACCCCCCGCAGAGACCTTCCCGAGTGACACATCCTTTATACCTGTGTCCACTTCACTTCCCTCAGCTATCCCATGTCCTCTTGGGTGGGGATCCCCACCCAACTCCTTCCCCCTTTCCCTACCTATGTCCGAAAAGGTCCTTGGCCTATACACAGCCGTCTATGGGAACCAAACCTTTTTTTAAAAAAGTTATTTTTGTTCGATATTTTTTGGGGGATGAATTCCTATATGGGAATGGGATGATGGTTTAGAGGAATGGCCATGAGAATCTCTCTCTCTCTCTCTCTCTCTCTCTCTCTCTCTAACATACCGGCATTTTTAATCCTTGAATTCCTGAACTGGCCACTGTCTTTAGCAGTGCAAAGTCGTGTTCTGGGTTATCATCAGCTTGACGCTAACGTGTAAGTTGTCAAATTTCTCACATAGTCGCTATTCACACGAAACATTAAAAGTAATTGCTGTAATAATGGCAGTAAGACATGGTAAATATCAGATTTAATTACAGTCAATAAGTGCAGAAATATTAGATGGAATTTAGATCCCAAGGTTGATTAAGCCCACACTACCTTGAGAAAAGGCTTTCTCATGGTCTGGAAATTCCACAGATAATTTAGAAAGGGTTCATTATAGAAGAATTAAAATTATATATATACACACAGTATATAATATAAATATTAGATTATATTTAAATGTATAATTGTGCATATATATATATATATATATATATATATATATATATATACAATTATACATTTATATATTATATAAATGTATAATTGTATGTGTGTGTATATGTATGTATGTATGTATGTGTATGTATATATATATATATATATATATATATATATATATATATATATATTATATATATATATATATATACATACATATATACATACATATACATACATACACACACAAAGAGTGTGTACGTAATTATGCACTGTCTTGTATAGAGGTGTACTGAAGTGTATTCGCGCAAACAAGTCCAAATGTGCGTGTAAATCTTCCTTACATCTGATAATCCCAGCCAAGGGCTTCTTCTTCTGAAGGCTCCTAGCGATGGTTATCATCATCATCATCATCCAACGAGCAACCGGCATGTCTGTCTGTCTGTCTCTAGCTCTCTCCCTTTGCCCCTTTTCATCCCCCAATCATTTCGCCTTATTGCGCTTCGCTTGCTTCATTTTTTATCTTCGGTTGCTGCCTCCTTTTTTTCCCTTTTCATTCACTCTTTCCTTCTTTTGTATTCGATTGGAAAAATTGCTGCCAGATTATCATTAACCAACGGACGTTTTTAGCAGTAGCAACAACAAAGCTTCTTGTATCTCTCTCTCTCTCTCTCTCTCTCTCTCTCTCTCTCTCTCTCTCTCTCTCTCTCTCTCTCTCTCAGGAAGTCTTAAGTCTTTATAGTTTTCTGCAAACTCCCTTTTAAGCACTGTATTTGAAGTTTGTTCAAGTACAGCACCTTACTTTGCTTACTTGCACCACAATCTAATTGACAAATAAATATCTAGATATAATTGCAATTCTCACAAATGTAACGGCTGCTCATTTTACACCGTTCAAATCTCAGCTGCCTTTTCATCCGGCCCACCCCTTTTTCCGTAATATTACGCTTGACCCTTTCTAAACTGTGCCCTTTTCTCTGACCCTTCTTCCTTATGCCTCTTCTTTACATTGCCCTTTTCAATTCTTTCTCCAATGTCCTTAATACTGCTTCCCCTCTCCGCCTCTTCCTAACAATTCCTCTTCCGACTTGGGCATCGCCACCAATAGGTTGCCGTATTGGCTATTGTTGCATCCCTTTTTTATCTAATAATTTATGTGGGAACCTCTGTGTGTTTGTGTGTGTGTGTTTACTATTCCCATCCCGCTTAACCTAATGTCCATTCAAGATCAAATAATTTCAAGCTTATGAAATTACAGTTTAAATAAGTTTAAAAAAATATATTGTAGTTTATGTCTAAGTGATTTCAAAAGTCGAAAACCAAGGATTTAATCTTAAAAAAAAAAAAATGTGAAGAGATTTTTGGATTTAATCTTAAAAAAATAAAACCGTGAAATAGATTTTTTTAGGATTTCATTTCTGGACTCGCACTAGAAAACCAAATATTCTAAATCCGTAAAACTACAGTATACGATACATACCTATAAAAAAAAGAGAATTATTTGAAAATAGAAATAAAAGGATAAGAAGAAAAAAATCGGAAAATATCGTTTGCCCATTCGGTAATATTTCTAATGTTCTTTTCGGAAGCCTCCCCTTTATTCTCTTCCATTTAAGACAGACTCGAGATAGCCTCTTTTTATTTGACCCTTATGGTCCAGGGTGATAAGAGTCATTATTTCATAGGCCCTCAGCTGGAGGCATAGGGTTTTTATACCTTTTATTTACATTGGTGGTCCCACACTGAACAGAGTAGCAGCACATTATATGTTTGACCACGTGGGTTGCCTAGGCTATTTTTCATCTCTCTCTCTCTCTCTCTCTCTCTCTCTCTCTCTCTCTCTCTCCTCTCTCTCTCTCTCTCTCTCTCTCTCTCTCTCTCATGAAGTAAAAGGTCCCACGTGAAACTTGCTCCATCGTCCAGTCCCGATTTTTAAAAAAAATTAGTTACATACTGTATATATATATATATATATATATATATACATAAAAAGAGAGAGAGAGAGAGAGAGAGAGAGAGAGAGAGAGAGAGAGAGTCTAACTGGCAACCTAGAAAACTTCATTGAAGTTATAACTAATAAAGCTGAATTGTTAAAAGAATGAAGGCTTCTGGAAAAAAAAATAACTATAATATCGAGAGTGTGTTTTAGTTTATAAACTATTATCGTGACGTGTTATCGAATTCATTATAGTTCTATAAAAAAAAAAACATTGTTAAACCCCTTGTGTGTCATTTTAGAATGGTATTTTTAGAAGGGTATTTGAAAAAAAATGTTACTTGATTATCAGATAATTGGAACTAAATTTTCAGATAGAGTTTAATTTCCTTGTGGTTTTCATCACTTTATTGTCTATGTTTTTAATAATCAGATAATTGGAAGTAAACTTTCAGAACCTATTATGATATATATATATATATATATATATATATATATATATATATGTATGTATGTATATATATATATATCCATCCTCTCCTACTAAATCATCTCCCCCTTCCTGCTTCACGGTCCTCAGCTATGTATGGCTGGGGTCTTCCAACTCTTCTGTATATATATATATATATATATATATATATATATATATATATATATATATATATATATATAAATGTATATATAAATATATATATACATACACAGATATATATACATGATTATTATTATTATTGTTATTATTTTTATTTAAGCTTAGGCATCTTCAGGTAGGAAAATATGCCATGGCCCTAGTTTAGGGGGATCTCCAGTTCGGGTGTATAATGGGGGGGGGGGGGTTGAGTTAGACTTAGCCCGGAGATCTCAACCCTTAAAGAAGAAGGAAGAGTAGAGGACGGATATGGATCTGCCTGACCAAAGCGCTAACGGTTTTTTTATTATCTAATGCCCCGATTGGGTGGGTATGTGGGTATGTGCCCCTCGATGGACGTCAGCCAAACCGCGGAAACTTCTTACAAGGGTTGAAGGATTGGGTGAGAGCGAGTTCACAGACTATGAATCTATGTAACAGAGGAAATTAATTATGTGAAATATTTATGATGGGGAATGATTTGCATGTAGATATCAGTAAAAGTTATTATTGGTCTTATATGTATTGCTATCTCTCTCTCTCTCTCTCTCTCTCTCTCTCTCTCTCTCTCTCTCTCTCTCTCTCTCTCTCTCTCTCCTCTCTCATAGATACATGTGCAAATTATATATTATATATACGTATATATATATATATATATATATATATATATATATATATATATATATATATATATATATATATATATATACTGTATATAGATACAGATAATTTACTTGATTTATTTAAAAGTTTATATATGAAACCTAACAATTTGATAAATGGACACTTCATCACGAAACCTATTTAACGAACATTCTGTGAAATGCATTTGTTATTCTAGGCCAATTCTATTTTGCATGAATTGAAACGCAAGTTTAACGCAAGTGAAAATTAACTTGGAAATCGTTTTTGCATTGTTTACACATTTCTGTTTGATTGATTATGTTATCTAGCATCATAACTACAATGGTCATTCACGACACTTGTTTGTATAATGTTTCTTGAATATATAGTATGTGTAAATTAGATATCAAGAAAGTTGCCTTTATGGAAAAATACTGTTAGAATAAAACAGAATTAGACTAGGATTATAGATATAAAATATGATTACTTGCCAACATGATATATACGTATGCTTTTCTTCTTTCCAGATATTTGGAAGCAAGGCTGATCTTCAGTTGCACACCCAAATCCACATGAGAGAAGCCAAACCATACAAGTGTTCCCAGTGTTCAAAGGCCTTTGCAAATTCATCTTACCTGTCCCAGCATACTAGAATTCATCTGGGTATCAAACCTTACCGCTGTGAAATTTGCCAACGTAAATTCACACAGCTATCACATCTGCAGCAACACATCCGTACCCATACAGGAGACAAACCATACAAATGCCGTCATCCAGGATGTAATAAAGCCTTCAGTCAGCTATCCAACTTACAGAGCCATTCTCGATGCCATCAGACGGATAAACCCTACAAATGTAATTCATGTTACAAGTGTTTTGTAGATGAGGCTTCACTTTTGGAACATATTCCAAAGCACAAGGAGAGTAAGCACCTTAAAACCCACATTTGCCAGTACTGTGGTAAAAGTTACACCCAAGAGACCTATTTGCAGAAGCACATGCAAAAGCATGCTGAACGCACAGACAAGAGGCCCAGCTTAAGTGCTCACGCGTTAAGACAGGATAACCCCTACTGGCCGAAACCAGAAGCTACTGCTCTTGATTCTATGGATGGTAGAATGTCCGAGGCATGTTTACAAGGCGGCCTCGATCATACAAGACACCTTCCTTCCCGTGACCCTCACATTGACCATCGGGCTGAGGAGCTGCGACACACCCCCGCCCACATGCCTACTTCCAACATGTCATATGACTCCATTGCCACAAAAACATCGTCTGCTTTTACTCCAATCCAAACAAGTATGCTGCCCATCAGTGGAGGGACTCAGTTATCTATGGCGGCGTCGTCCTCTCAGCGATATTTCCCATATGAGCCAATCAGTTTTCCCAAGACACATTCACAAATGCCCTCCATGGATGTAAAGCCCAACCAGTTCCCAAATCAGCTTATCTCTCTCCATCAGATTCGCAACTATGCCCACCAACCAACTATGAGCTCAGATTTGCTCCTTAAGGACAAAGGTGTTACTCAATAGTTTGTTTGGTGGTCTGCAGACCACACCCAGGCTCTTAACATTGACTGGGAATGGACTGCATTTAAAGGCCTGCGACTCAGGCGCTTCCCTACAGTGCTTGGGCTGCAGTGTGCGGACCGAGCTGGTAGGAGGGGCAGAATACAGGGTATTGATGGCACGGGCAGGGGCACGGGAGAGGGTGCCGTCTGGCAGCAACAGCAGCAGTTGTCGCACCACTCCCAGTGAGAGCCCAGTGACAAGTTGTGATAGGTGCCCAGTGAAATGCTGGACAAGGTCTGTAAGACAAGTCGCCTGACTCTAAGGAATGCTTTCTTAGAAGGAAAATGTTAAGTGTAATTGTGCAATAACCACACTAAAGGGAAGAGAACAGTGTGTTGCAGGAACTGCTTCTCATGTTTTAATGGTTGCTATAGTTAAAGACTGATCAGTTTGGTTGTGGAGGTAAAACGGACAGGAGAGTGCTATGGGGTTTGAATGGAGTTAAGGCGAGGTGGTGGTAGTGCAGCACTGGACATTCAAAACGTAGCACCTATAGCATAAAAAGATACCAGCAAAAAGCCAAGTGCTCTCCCGTACAAACCCACCAGAATACAGTTCACGTTCCTCTTCACTGTTAAAAGTGAGCAACTCTCCAATATCGTGATAGCTAAACAAGCAATACTGTTACTAGTTATGGTGCCTTCCACCATCCATCGAAACCCATAGATTTTCCCAAGACAATTTTACTTTGTAGCACAAAAGATCTTTTTTTTTCTTTAATTTAAAAACTATGAACAGTATTTTCTATATGATGTATTTTCTTCTTCTTTTGTTTCCCCTGAATATCTTAGTACTAACTTGTTTCTGCCAAGCGTCCAGACTTGCTCAGTGAAGGCTGATTATGTCAGCTGGTCAATTCTTCCTATTTAAAAGAAATTTCTTTTAAGGAAAGATACATCAGTGTAAACAAAATCACTGACCATGGCTGGACGCCTGTATATTCAGTATATTCTACCTCCAAAAATAGACTGCTCCAGATTAAATTGTTTTAGATACAGTACTTAAGGTTTTAAAGAAGCCAGTTGGCCTCCTGTCCTCGGGCCTCTTAGTCCTGGCATCTGGCAAGGTCTCCCCTCGGGTCCTCTATTAATTGAACATGGACTCTCAATCACCCTAAACCTCGTTGCCCACGCAAGACTGCCTAGCTATACCAGCAGGCAGTGCTAACCTCCTCCATCCAGGAAGTATACGATTATTTCTACGTTATGTCTTGTGAGTGTATTAAAGTCTGAAGTCTCTCGTAGTTGCAAGTATCCCATTATCAGAAGATGTGGGTCTCTTAAGAAGAGCTTCTGGCAGACTCGAAAAGGTGTGTCCTTTAAAGATTAAATGTAAATATTTTTAGACAGTTTTTTGACCAAAATAAAAAGCCATTTTAAGGCTGATATTCGGAAGACTGTAGATTTTACAAGACTCCTGCCAGGGGTTCGCCTTGTCATGACCCGCCCCCAAAGTTCTCAGACCTCATTCACTTGACTTTGTAAGGCAATCAGGGGCCAAGCATTAAAACGCCACATGTTACAATATTCAGCACTTCTGTTTAATCTACATTCTTCCGCTAAGATTTACAGGTACTTTACACTTCGACTTCAGTCTCTTAAGGACACTACTTTTGTATGCTGCAAAATTTATGTATAATGCATGGGTAGCAGGTTATGAGAAGTACTTAGTAGGTACATTGCTAGTGTGAATTGTTACTCCATTTCCTTTTGTACTTACGACTATAGGGCGTGGAATTATAGGATATTGGTTCATTTTCTATATATTTGCATGGATAATAGAATTTAGCAACATCTGTCGTATATTATGAAAAAAAATGTGATGTTGATAGACAAGAGGTAAAGAGTGTCAGAGTGAATGTGACAAAGAAGCTGAGATTAGCTTAATAAAATATGAGAGCATCAAAGACTCGGGGCCGCATTTTGGATGCATTTTATTCAAGTGGAAATTATTTCAGAATTACTCTCAAAATAAATACCCATGAAGCATTTACAGTAGTGCTTTTATAATTCTGGGCAAATGCTGTCTTTTGAATCTTTCAAAATTTGTTTACTTTTTACTATTATTACTTACTTGTGATTTAAGATCTTTAATACGGCTCCATGATCGTCAGTGATGAGTGATATTTTGTACAGTCCAACCTCTCCCCAATGATATTATTGTAAGAGAAACTATACATCAAAATATGTTTGCTCAACATTAGCTACTTGTTCGTTTGGCATGTTAACTGATGTTTGTGTTTATTGTTAACTTAAAAGTGTTGACTATTATAAAACGGCTCACTAAAGTCAACCCGAGCGGAATTCTCGTATTTAACATAACTCGGTTTATAAAAGCTAATTTGCATTCTGATTGGTCTGAAAGGAATCTTTCTTTCAGGAAGCTATACCAATTGGAAGGAACCTTAGCTTGGGCAAACAGGTTGTGCTTTCCACGGAAATTCCTCTAATTGGGAAGCCTCATGTTGCTTAAACCCCCAGAGTTCATAATGTAGTCTTATGATGTTCAATAAGTATGTCACAAAGAAATTAACCTAATCTCATATACAAATAAATAATAAAACATAGTACCATGTGTTATATAATGTTATTTCCAATTAAAAGCATCCTTACTGTAAGTCCACTTACAAGAACCAGTTGCATTTGAGCAAAGGTTTATCAGATTACTCAACTTTGAAAACCTCATGACTTCATTGAGACTCTGGGAAAGCAAGGCTCTCCTGTACGTCCCTCGCAGTATGGTTGTACGCTGCGTGCATGGCTAGCTGTTAGCTTTTTGTTGAGTACAGATACAATTGTTTGTTAAGAAATTTTGTAATTTTTGTTTCATTTTGTTCAACTTCATTTAATCTCCCAAGGGCCAAGTTTCTCCTGCAATTACCCATCCCATCTGCAGTATTCACTGTAACATTTTTTTTTGTTAGCTTATTCTTTAGCTAATTTTTTCAACATTCATTCTTAATTTCTGTTTTCTCCTGAGTGATGGCTAAGCCATATTTTTATGTCTCGGCTATACCTCTGACAGTAGTTGGTGAAACTCGAACCAGTGCGGCTTTCAATACAGTACAGTGTGTGTGTTTTGTATACAGCTCCTGAGTACCCACATCTGTTTACTTCTAAAAAAAAAAATACTTTTGATGTCTGGCATTAACAGATAATATATTACTGTTGTAAAGTTGTTTCTATTTTGTTAATAAGAAAAAAAAGAAGATAAAGATGCATTGTAAAGTGTACTTGTTGATGTGTAAGGTTGGCTGCATGAGTTGGCCTAGTGAGGATGGTGATGTTAAGCATTACCTGTGCTTGCTATCTGTGGACCAGTTCTCTACAGACAGGTCAAGCTTACAGGAAACTTTGCATCATGGCCTTCACTACTAACAGTGTGTAACACTGTCTAAACTGTGTGGATGACTCCTCAAACTGATTGGCCGTCTCCCATCATTCAACCATGGTTTCCCCCCTAGCACACAGGTAGTGCTGTAAAAAGTGAATGATTTGTTTTGCCTGGTGCTGTTTGATGGGAAGGGGTTAAAAGTGATTACATGTTAAATACATGTTTAATGAATGCTCCGGTGGTCTTGCTAAGAGGATAGGTGTAGGGCATCTGATGCCCGGCCTCCCCAAAAACAAGGAGATTGGAATTCTCCTTATCACAGGTTTTTAAAAAAATGGGCTTTTAGTATTGATATTTTGTGTAGATTGGTCACAGGATTTTCCTACGGGGGACAGAAAAAGGGAGAGATGTATATATTATGTGCATGAATTGTTTGAAGGGAAATTGGCTTAAATTTTCAAGTTAGTTAACAACTAAGATTGATTTTGTTTCAATTTGAGAAATGGAAGAGTTTTATATATATATGCTATGGTGCTGCATTTGTTCCTCAAAGTTTACCTTATGTTATCCAGATGTTGCATTTTAGTACCGAATTTTCTTGTTGTTTCACAGGTTTTCGTTATGTGAATGGAAGAGCTGCATTATTACTGTTTAAATATTATTCACTGAGAAAGTTTGTTGAGAAAGATTTCAAAGTGGTTTCGTTACCTCTACTACGGTAGTGGAGTGTAGTACAAAGTAGGTCGAGTAAGATTAAGCTTAGTTATATTAAAAAAAATAAATAAATGTTAAATGGTGAAAGGATCTTTCTCAATGAACACAACCAAACCAAGATTTTTTTTCATGACAAGAGGTGGGTGGTGCAGAGTCGAGATTTTTTTAATCTCCGGTATCCATGACACTTGGTTAAGTACGTATATCCCTCCAGCCCTTGGGACTCTTTTCTTCCAGTTAATGGGAGGTTTGGAATGGGCAGATGGGACGACAATTTTTACAGGGTATTTTATTCTATAATCAGACTCTGTAACCACCCAAAAACTACCTCCAAACTTCATTTATATAGGAACTTTACTTATTATCATTAGATACGTGAAGCCGGCACAAGCTCGTGTTGCCAGGGAACCATATTCCCGTTTTCTGTAGTAATAGCCACTTTTGTTTGTTTATATTCGTTTTCTTTTAATTGCCCCATCCTTGTACCCCTATGTCACCAGCCCCTCCCCTCCTTCCTGCTTGGTCAACAAAAAAAAAATTGCTTGTTTTGCATATGAGTGGATGGCAGTTGTTCTCCCAGCACATCTCTTCGTAGGTATTATCGGTAGTATGCATAGACTCTCTTTTCCTCTATCAAATTTGTGATAGTGCAACCTAGTAATATAAATAGTGTTATTTTAAGGGGGATGTTACAATGGAATATAACCTACGAATGCAGTTGAATGAAATAGGGTGCATTTCAATGCACGTACGGACTGTATTGTAATACTGTATAGTAAGATTAATCATTTTTTTCTCTCGCTCTCTGTGTTCTTTGAAGGGTTTAAAAATGGTTGAACTGTTGTAATGTCTCTGTACAATTTATATTTGTTCAATCCTGTAAGAATTAATGATGTTTATTTGTGTTTAATATAGAGTAACAATTTGTTTCAATGGAAGAAGTTTGAGACTCATACAATAGATCAAATAATTCTATTAATAGAAAACCATGTATCCCCCCACAAACAAAAATAAGGTAAAAAAGGAAATAGGGGCCTTTATTTAGTGCATAAAATACTGTGTACATGATTGATTTACGTTACATATTATGCATACATCAATTTATACATTATGTACATAGTGTATGTGTACATGTGTGCATTATGTAACCTTACTCCTGTCTGTAAACATTCATTGTGAGGGCACGAGGTCTGTCAGCGGCTACCCTATCAGTAGCGCTTGCACCAGGCATGGCCGCTAGTAGAAATGTTTTGTATATTTTTTTTTCTATTCATGATGAAGGGTGCATGGTTTTTTCAATTATTATTATTATTATTATATAGTTCATTTTCATTTTATCTTATTTTTTACATCCATATTTTCTTCTAATTTTAATTTTGTGTTTTTTTAGAATAATTAAAGTCACCCATGTATCTTTTTTAGTTTCATTTTCCCTTATTTTATTTCAATAGATTTATTGCTTGTTTATTATTGCTCATATTTTCATTACTGATGTTCAAAACAATATATATATATGGTGCTGGTCGATGAAATATGTATGGCCTAGTAGTGTAGGTTATGATCATTGATAATGATGATGATGACAATGAGTGTGACAATGATGCGTTCAATATAAGGATATACTATTTTGGTATACACGGTACTGTGATAAATGAGATTTTTTCATTATAAAAAATTAATATATGACGAAAAGCTTCAACCACAAAATTGCACTTGGAAATCCCACCCCCCATTCATCCCCCCAAAAAGAAATGATAGTGAAAATAAAAGTTAAAAAAGACTCGTAGTTGGAAAAAAATACTGTAAAAGTAAATTTTTGTTCTTTTTTTATATATTTTGTACAGATTATCATTTTTAGAATGAAGTACCAAAATGGGGTATGACCAAAGTTCCTATACTAGTGAATAATAATAATGATAGTAATAATTAATAATAATGATATTATCCCTCATCTTACCTGTAATGACTCCCACCAGACACCTCTTAATAATGACGAAGGTTTCTATGATTTTCCTAGCAATCTTCTTCATTATGCTGTCTCCCCCACCCCAACCCCTCCCCCCTCCCTTCGCCCTTCCTCCCTCCACTGCCAAAAGAGGAAACAAGACTGAAAGACTTCCCTTACGTCGCTATCAAGTCCAAAGAAAAAAAAAAACATTTAATAGTACGCGAATACAAAAAATGAAAAATTCTGATCCGACGTGTGGGGAGTTTTCTGTCTTCACCTTAGAGTTGATACACCTCTTGAAGGAATAAGAAATGTTAATAAAAACGGTAAAGCAAATTGCTTCATTTTAGATTTAATTGTAGCTGAATTTCAAGGAGTAAAACTTAATCATCTCAAATTTAAAGTTGTAAGAATGAGAAACTTCAAAAACCTAGATTTTCTTTTCAATTTCGATCTTAAAGTTTTGAACATCTTGAAATTCGGCTTTACCTGTGCGAACAGCAGCAATTATAACAACAGAAAGATGAGGTCTACCTTAATGAATGGAATTTAGTCTAAAAAAAATAATCACGAGATTATTGATATTTAAGTTGCACAGTGTGTCAGTGTGTGTGTGACATTAAATAGGCTTCTACAGTTTTTAGATTTTTACTCTTCAAATCAATATGTCAGAATCATGAAAAAAACCTCATGCATGAATACTGGTCAGAAATGAAACTATGTTACTTCAAGCCATTAATGAAAAGGCGGATATACAAAGTATATTTAGCCTTTTCAACTTGTAACCTTAAAACAAATTAAAGAATGTAATCCAAGAGTCAGTTGGCACTCAAAGTTTTTGTTACCGAAATGGGTGAGGTTCAAACCAAGATCTTCTTATAGACTTTGATTTAAGCCTCATTACTAATACTTGCGAGTCCTTACACAAAATGTTCGGCAACGAAGTGATATGTTTCTCCTGACCGTTGTTGCAATTGCTGTTCATTTTTTGAGTGTTCTGTTGACCACAAAGCCCCCAATACCCAAGTTGCATTCTAAAGGTATTTTGACTTCCACTTCTTATGACCAATGGATATACTTTCTCAGTGTTATCATTAACAATTACGTGGAGTCGAAGACGGAGTCTTATTTGGGAATTCGGAGCTTGCCCACCCCCACCACCACCCCCTTTCCCACATCGTCACCAAAAAAAAATTTCCCAACAGTGAAGAATACAACGTTTAGTATAAAGTGATAGCAGTTATCCACGACTTATAAATCGGTCAAAATACCAATCAACCCATAAAGTAAAAGGTTTTCAATTTACTAATCAAAAGTTAAAGTACCTAGATTCCCCTACACAAATTTTCTATATGAATAAAAATAGTAGTTCGTGCATTTCATTGAAAACCAGATTGCAATGAAAGTGGTTAGCTGCTACACTGACCCTATCTCCCAGAAACCCTTAAGATTAGGAAAACAATTCTTACGAAATGTCCAGAGAGCCTCGACTGCTACCAACAGCCAGGCTGTCTTTTCTATCTTTCCCTCTCTTCAGATCAAAGAGCCTTCTTTTTGGGTGTTTTATATCACGGGCCGGTGTTCTATTCGAGTGAAAGGGTAAACGTGGAAAAGAAAAAAAAAATCGAAACTTGAAAAAAAAAATACGATAAAATAATCTTAAAAGTGGTCCCTCTTTTTGAGTTCAATCCGAGTCTCCACTTCGCTCTTCTGGGGTATTGCCGCCACATTCAATGTCTTGGGCGAGGTCTATAGAGCTTATTCTGTGGATCTTGACCTTGGGGTACCGGCAGGGGTATGACATGGGTGCTAATGTCAATGGGGCACTTGAAGATAAAAAGAATTACAAGCCAATTTCTTTAAAATCTAAATGGTTCAATTTCTAGATTGCATTGCCTAATGAAATATATTCTTGTAAATACATTGAAGTGCACCCTCCAAATTCCAACTGCCCCCCTCGCCCTTTGGAATCCCCCTCTGGGGGCAACCAACCCGCAAACCCCTTCCTTACCCCAGCGAGGATGACCTGGTGTGGCGGCAATATCTTAAAATAGATTCAACAGGTGAGATAAGATAGTGTTCCGAAATACTTGTCTAAACAAAAAGAGACCCAATTTTCGTAGTGTTGTCTAGTTACGACTGTTCTTGACTAACAATAGAAGTGTATTGACTAAGTTACAATTGTTTGTGAATATATATAATGTCATTTTTGGGGTAATCTTTTTTTTTTTTTATTATACATATAAGCCCATTTCCCCCTCCTCTTTACGTTACCTCCTTAAGTGAGTTGGGTTTATAGTACAATATTTCGGTAGACTATTTTGAAGTTACTGAATATCTGTATACATATGTTGCTTCTTAATAAATTCTAAACTAATTAGAACTGATTTGAATTAACTTCCTTTCCTCTTTAACTTTTCTTTAAAGGCTAGGACAAAACAAGGTGTATATTATATTAAAGCTCCTTCAATGAGATAATTATCTTCAATAATTTATTTTTTTGCATGGTGCCAATTGAAGATCACGATTTGCATTCTTTATAATGATTTTTTTGTTACTTCTCTATTAAACTTGATAATTTTCATCTCCAACAATAACTACTTTGTTGTATGGCTAAATAATTCCATGATTTTCATCCTCACTGATACTTTGTTTTATGATTTAGACCAATATCTGAAGCACATGAATAAAATGTTAATGGAGACCGACAATCTTGGTGTGAGGATTCTTGCAACTATAGCTACAGTCAATATAGTGGATTCATGGTAAACAATGAACGAACTGGAGTGTCATGCAAGGCAAAGTGTACTTTCTATGATCCAATAGCAGCTAAATGACACAATTATTTGGGATTAGAACATTGGTAAAGAATAAACTGATACAGAATTACTAAAATCAACCTGCTAATGATCAATATACTGTATATAATAGACCATTTCAGCACTGTATTCGAATAAACTTGACCAAGAAGCATAATTCATGTCTGAGTACTAAAGGCCATGTCTCATCAAAGACAATTGCAACGATTGAGAGTGATCTAAAAGGCAACGAGATCATTGCCTGGTGAAAACACACCAATTTTCTCGTTCTAATCTGAAGACATATTTCACGAGGAAATCGTAAAAATGGGGAGACATCTCATTATATTAATCTTGATGTTCTCACCCGAATAAGGAAATTAAACTAAAATGTACGAGAATTCGTTAAAAATTATCGGCATCACCTTAGTATTGTGATGAAGGAAGAAGATAAGAAAAAAAGTTTAAATATTGGTCCCTCTTTCAGTTTGATCAGACTCCAATCCGCTTCTCCGGTCTATTGTTAAAACGAACTACATCTTGGGCAAAGTTCATAAAGCTAATTTTCTGGACTTCTGCTCATGGGTAAAGTCAAAGGCCTGACAAGGGGGACACAGAGGTCAAAGGTCATATACAAAGCACTGAGGCCGGGGAGTCCATGCAGTGATGAGGTGTAACTGGGGAAAACCCCACTTATGCGCTATGGCGGAAGAAGAATGTTGGAGAGCAAAATGGAAGAATGTGGGGATGTAAGTAAAGTAGAACGTTAAACATTGGGTGCAGCTGGGGGCTGAAGGAACACTACGGAGAGAGATGATGAAAGGGCACATGAAAATACTGCACATTGCCAACAGGGTTTAAACTTAGATGCTGCTGCTTTTTACACTAAATTACCTTAAAATTTTTCCCACTTCCTTAAATTTGAAGTTAGTAAAACCCAAATTACCTTACATAATATTACCTTAAAAATTACCTTGAAACCATGGAAATTACCCGAAACGAAGGTAATCACCTTAAAAGTTTAAACCCCGATTGCCAATGACATACATTTTATTTACTTGGTACGCACCTCAGCTTGAACAGCAATCTCACTATTTGCAAGACCCAATGAAAGTCCATTTCTCAATTGAAAAATTAGTTCTTTCTTGTTATCGAGAAAGACTGACAGAGGTCCTCTGTTCATGCAATATCCTAGATAAATGGTAAAAAAAAAAAAAAAAAAAAAAAAAAAAAAAAAAAAAAAAAAAAAAAACATACTAAATCGTTCACATATCGACTGTTGCTAACAATCTTGTAGCATAGATGAAACATCACGGAGGTATATCTGTTATCATTAGACAATTTAACTTTCTCAAAGATAAAATTTCCTTGCCGATGTCAATTAATGATGCCAGGAAATTTACCGTATAAACAAAAGTAAAATACATTTAAATGCATTCGTGGAAAGTTATAAAAGTTTGTTACAATGAAATTCGACCAGCGAAGTTAAAAAGAGCATTGAGATTGGTCACTAACTGGATGGGGTGACCTTCAGGAAATGAGAAATGCTTTGAACATATGGGGCCCGTGAGCATCAGTGTGGCTAGCATCTTCATGTCCAGAAGGATTTATATATATAATGATAAGTGGAAGGCTAGTGCCTTATAGAGTCATCCCTGGCAAGGCTTGTGGTGGTCGATGTGGTAACGTTCCTGGCTGGTAAACGCCAGACTGGGGTTCGAGTCCCGCTCAAACTCGTTAGTCTCTTTGGTAGCTGCAAACTTTTGGGGGAGCCTATAAGTCTATCTGCTGAGTCATCAGCAACCATTGCCTGGCCCTCCTTGGTCCTAGCTTGAGTGGATATGGGGCTAGGGCACTGATCATATATGTATATGGTCAGTCTCTATGGCAATGTCCAGCTTGATAGGGCAATGTCACTGTCCTTTGACCCTGCCATTCATGAGCGGCCTTTAAACCTTTATACCTTCAAAGGGAAATGTCTTACACGGGGATTGAAGACAATGGAGTGAACAAAGTTTAAAAAAAAAACACTATTATATACAAGATGAAAATAACGAGAATATTTTAGGAATACTCTAATCATATTGTAAAATAAAGATATTCTTGAAAGTAGAGGAATATTACCAAAGATTGAACGTAGCCAAACGTTAAACGTAATAAAGAATTGCGAAAAATTAGCTTTGAATGTTAGAAGGAAATTATTTTCAGTCTAAGATGAAAATTTAATAAATACTTTCCATTCATGAACAAATAAATGAATTCCTCAAAAGCACCTGAAAGAATATCTCTACTTGACGATTAAAGGTTCCAGCTCTCGTTCAAGGTTCCAGAATTCGATCAATCCAGACTCGAATTTATAAAGGTAAGTCCCGCTAACTTCATCCTAACGGAAAGTCGGAATTCAAGTAAAAACTTCGTTACGTGTTGTTCCTCCGTTCTAAGCATTGATAAGAAAAAAAAAACTGATTATCTATAGTCAATTCTTTTTAGTGAGGCAGATATGCACCGACTCGCAGGAGTGCCCTTTTCGCTCGGAAAAAGTTTCCTGATCTCTGATTGGTTGGACAAGATCATTCCAACCAATCAGATAGCAGAAAACTTTTCCGAGCTAAAATGGCACCCCTGCGTGTCAGTGCAAATGCGCCCCATTAAAAAAAACTGATTATCTAGTTATGTTTCCGGTACAAGGCCAATTTCGATAAGTTAGCCACTTAGCCTGTGTTATTCGGACTTTATTAGTGATTACCCTTTCAAGAAGAAAGTGAAGACTTTATTGTTTTTTTTTTTTCTTTTTAAGTCCTTCGATCATGAAGATTTGACACAACGTGCAATATGTGATGTGAAATGCTAAAGGCCTGGGAATGTATACGCCAAACTGGAATAGGAAGGTCCTGTAAAGAGTAGGGTTCCCCTGCAATATAAGACCAGAAAAACAGCCCTTACAGAAATGTAATGGCCAAATCCGACATTCCTTTATTGGTTGAACTTATATTTTGTAATAAGAATTACAAGAAATCGTCCTCGTTGCTTGAAACCGTGCCTAAAATCAAACATCTTACCCCCACCCCTCTCACCATAAAATCTTTCACCAGCAGGTTAAACTATATCACATAAAAGCCATTATTTTCACACATTTTCAGATAAAGAAAATGTTTTTCCCCACATTTTCATATAAAAGCCACTATTTCCCCACATTTTCAGATAGAAAAAAAATGTTTTTCCCCAAATTTTCAAATAAAAAAAAATTTTCTCCACATTTTCAGATAAAAAAAAAATTTCCCCACATTTTCAGATAAAGAAATTTTCCCCCACATTTTCAGATAAAAAAAAATGGTTTTCCCCACATTTTCAGATAAAAAAATTTTCCCCACATTTTCAGATAAATAAAAATGGTTTTCCCCACATTTTCAGATAAAAAAAAAAATTCCCCACATTTTCAGATAAAAAAATTTTCCCCACATTTTCAGATAAATAAAATTGGTTTTCCCCACATTTTCAGATAAAAAAATGTTTACCTTGAGAAAGCACTAAAAAGATGATAATTTATAAATCCAGATGTTAATCACAAATGCAAACAGCAATGAGGTCCGCAAACCAAGAAATTAAAATATTCCTTCACACAGATGTATTAGAAAGGACTTTTCCTCTTTCTTGAACATGTGTTTTTTTCAGTTAAATTTAATATTTATTAGGTTACTGTGATTTTGGAAATATGTAAGGATAAGTATACACGTTTGGACTTCAGATAAAAATAATTCAGGTAGCTTTATAAGAAAGTAAATTTAGTTTCGTTTCTCATAAGTATGTATGGCTTGAAATAGCTTTACCGAGGTAAGTAATAATCACTTAAAAATAAGTTCTAAAAATTCTGTGAGAGACAAAAAGATACAAGAACATCAGCAAATATGTGGTTAGAAATTTATTACTACGTAAATAGAATATGTACGCAATATTGTTATATTCAAATACGCAAATGCCATGACAGAGAAAAGTGGCAAAAAAAGAAAGAAGAAAAAAAGAACTGGCCAGTATTTTGAATTACCAATTATAAGATACTAGTTTTCTTTGCAAACTACTTCTTATGAATGGGTCATTTAGAAGCATTTCCCCCAAAAAGAATAAAATAGTTATGCCATAATATGTAAACAGTCATGCAAAAAAAAAAAAAAAAAAAAAAAAAAAAAAAAAAAAAAAAAAAATCATGAACAACTTGCCTCCTTTCCAATTAACTTGACAAGTTTGCGGAAATAGCTGCAACGTAGTTGATACGAATTGTATTTTTTTTTTGGGGGGGGGGGGCGGCATGCGATGAACGCGAAGACAAATTTAATTTATGATATAAAAATTGGGCACTTTCCGTTCATGGGAGAGATCATTTGAAATTGTTTTAAATTGTACTAAAAACTTATTTTAAAACTAAAATAAGAGATGATTTGAATTTTTTAAAATTAAACTAGAATTATTCTAAACATACATTAAGAGATGATTTGGTTTGTTTGAAATTAAATTGTAATATTATTCTAAACCTAACAAGAAGTGATTTGAATTGTTTGAAATTGAACTGGAAACTTATTTCAAACTTAAATTAAGAAATAATTTGAATTGGAAACTTATTTCAAACTTAAAATAAGAAATAATTTGAATTGTGTGAAAATGAACTAGAAACTTGTTTTAAACTTAAAAGATGGCGTGCACAGAGTGAGCGTATACAGATAGTCAGATCACAATGAGTAGTTTATATATTCTGATGAAACATGATTTACGTTACTGTAGTCCATTTAAAAAACATGGGACTATACATGTATAGTATACAGTATATACCGATATCTATGAAATAGTTTTATAATAATCTATACTGGAATAGACATACAAGGCTGAGGACTATGAAGCGTAATGTAGATGGTGAATAGAAAAGTATTGATTTAAAAACTCAAGATGGACACCAACTGGCAAAATCTAACAGAGACCCTTTGCGTCAATGATACTGGAACATATCTATATTTCGTTTAGTTTGTCCTCATACAACTAACAACACTGGGATTACCAAACGATTCTTCAATCCCAAAGGGTTAACTGCTGCACTGTATTTGTTCAGTGGCTACTTTCCTCTTGGTAAGGTAGAAGAGACTCTTTAACTATGTTAAGCAGCTCTTCAAGGAGGACACTACAAAATCAACCATTGTTCTCTAGCCCTAGGTAGTGCCATAATCTCTATACCATGGTCTTCCAATGTCTTGCGGTAGAGTTCTTTCTCTTGAGGTTACACTCGGGCACACTATTCTATCTTATTTGTCCTCCTCTTGTTACTTTGAAGTTTTTATAGTTAATATACGAAACATTTATTTTAATGTTATCATTCTTAAACATCTCTTGCAGTTTAGTTCCTTATTTTCTTTCCTCACTGGGCTATTTTCTCGGTAGGAGACTTTGGGCTTAAAGCATACTGTTTCTCCACCTAGGGTTGTAGCTGAGTAAGTAATAATAATAATAATAATAATAATAATAATAATAATAATAATAATTCAAGAATTCCTGGCTATTCTGCAATCAACATGAGAATCAATTCTTGCAAGGACTAAGTGCTCCAAGGCAAACCTTTCTTTTCAAATAATTTTTTAAACGAAATTCACACTTCCATTACTGCATTTTCATACACACAAAAATAGAAAAATTATATCAAATTGGTTGTGTTTTAAATAAAGACAACTTCTGTATAAAGACTTGCTTGTGCTTTCTCTTTTCCCTATCTCGCACTCAATGGCGCTTTCGGTCGACTTTCGGGTCCTCATTATGACCTATTGTTGCTCGCAACGGAAGACTAGACTCTGTGGCAAAGTTCATTAATGTTCATAGAAGCCTTTGTGCCAGTAGCTTTCGTTAGTGGTCACCTTTCCTAGTTCTGACCAGAGCCAATGCGGCTAAACTTCACATAATAACGAAGAGGTAATACTACCTCACAGTTACTGGCAGTCGCCCATTCACGTTCCGATCAAACGATAATTACTTTATCAGAATAAGACACCTCGGATAAAATGAAATATCTAACACTGTAAGCTTCATTTCTTCGTTATCCAAATGGCGTCGTCATCAAGAAGAAAAAGAAGAAGGAAGGAGAGAGAGAGAGAGAGAGAGAGAGAGAGAGAGAGAGAGAGAGAGAGAGAGAGAGAGAGAGAGAGAGAGAGAGAGATTGGCTATCACTTTTTACTGCCTATGCAAATTTTGGTGTGATCAGAAGGCGAGAAAACCCACGCGTCCAACGACCTACGCTGCACAAGATCCAATTTTACTTTTGTGGAGGCGTCTGTCTCATTTGCCTTTCAGAAGCCATGAAACGTCTAGATACTTGAAATACACGATACAAACAAATGCTGGATGTTAAAGAAAATGGTATCCCCATGAAAAATAATCCAATGAGATTTTGATATGGAAAAAAAATATAAATACATGAAACAGATTCAACAACCCAGACTGAAAACATCTATTATTATACGAGTGACCAGTATGATGATTTTGTTTTAAAACATTCATTCAGGTTTGAGAGAGAGAGAGAGAGAGAGAGAGAGAGAGAGAGAGAGAGAGAGAGAGAGAGAGAGAGAGAGAGTCTGACTGTGTGCCCGTTTATCAGCTACAAGCAACTAGCGATGGAAGATAAACTGGAACTCAGTACAATGGTCAGATAATGCCTGAGCACACACAAGTCGGGTATATATTAGGGCAAGAAGAAAGTCCATTGCTCTATGATTAGCTATTTAAGAGCAATATAGCAGAGGCGAAGACTGTTGCGTGGGCAGGTGGTGTTGGATAGGGAACTGAAAATTAAAACAGTTGGATAGGGAACTCTGAAAATTAAAACAGTTGGATAGGGAACTCTGAAAATTAAAACAGTTGGATAGGGAACTCTGAAAATTAAAACAGTTGGATAGGGAACTCTGAAAATTATAACAGTTGGATAGGGAACTCTGAAAATTATAACAGTTGGATAGGGAACTCTGAAAATTATAACAGTTGGATAGGGAACTCTGAAAATTAAAACAGTTGGATAGGGAACTCTGAAAATTAGAACAGCGAAGAAAAGGATTGGAGATACTAGGTTTAAAGGTCTAAAGGTCTAAAGGCCACTCATGAATGGCAGAGGCAAGGGACAGAAACATTGTCCTATCAAGCAGGACAATGACCTAGAGATTGACCATATGAGCAGCGCCCAAACCCCTTCTCCACCCAAGCTAGGACCAGGGAGGGCCTGGCAATGGCTCCTGATGACTCAGCAGATTGACTTATAAGCTCTCCCAAACCCAGCCATCCTTAGCTCACAAGGATGGTAAGGTTACAGACACTAAAGGAACTAACGACTTTGAGCGGGACTCGAACCCCCGTCTGGAGACCACCAGACAGAGTAGTTACCAATCAGGCCAGAAACAGAATGACACCAAAAAACATAATGAATTCTATAGCCCAAGAGCAGAACTACTGGACTGTGTAAATGACATTGAAGAGAAAGTTGAGTGAGACACTCCGGCGCCAGGAACTAGTATGTAAACTAGTAGATGAACTAGAGGGTTGTTTTTTTTATTTTTTCTATTTCAAGATAGAATGGAGTGGCGACCCTAGTAGTCTATGGCAGATAGGTCTTAGATAGTTATTCTTCAAGATCTGATACAACAAGGTAGTGTTTAAGAATCGAGAGAGAGAGAGAGAGAGAGAGAGAGAGAGAGAGAGAGAGAGAGAGAGAGAGAGAGAGAGAGAGAGAGAATATGTGGACGAATAGCCATAAAAATAGAATTTGTGAATAGTTTAAAACGGTTCTGCTACCAAACTCCAACGTATCCTCTATTAAGCCACAACATTTCACGCGTTTAGGCATCACTATCATTATTATTATAATTTTTATCATTATTATTATGATTATTAGCTAAGCTACATCCGCATTAGGAAAAACAGGCCCCAACAGGGAAAAAATGGCTCTGTGAGGAAAAGAAATTAGGATATACATAAAATGCAAGAGAAGTTATGAAGAATCAAAATAAAATATTTTCAGAAAAATAACATTAAAATAAATCATTCATATAAAATCAAATAAAACCAGAGGAAGAGGAATAAAATAGAATAGTGTGCCCGAGTGTACCATAAGCAAGAGAACTCTACCAAAGACAATGGAAGACCATAGTTAGAGGCTATGACACTACCCATAAGACTAGAGAACAATGGTTTGACTTTGGAGTGTCCTCCTAGAAGAGCTGCTTACTCTCTATAGCTAATGTCTCTTCTCATCTTACCAAGAGGAAACTAGCCACTGAACAATTTCAGTGCAGTAGTTGAACCCATGAGTGAAGAAGAATTGTTTGGTAATCTCAGTGTTGTCAGATGTATGGGGACATGATAGAATGTGAAAAGAATATGCCAGACTATTCGGTGTATGTGTAGGCAAACAAAAAATGAACCGTAACCAGAGATAGGAATCAAATGTAATACTGTCTACTCTACCCAGTCAAAGGCATGCAATAGCATGGCCAACTCAGTAGCATATCCTATCCCTCTCTGACCAAGCTGCATTGCTCCCCTTGTGCTGTTGTTTGCTCCCCTTGTGCTGTTGTAGACTCTCAAAAATCTCTCTCTCGCTTTCTATGGTGCTGAATCCATCTTCCTCTTTTATCTTATATATTTTCTTTACTCTTGATTATTGATTCATGGTCGGCTAGGGGATAAGGGTAACATCCTTATCAAATTATATATCATGTTATTAATGAATCCACTAGCATATACGAGTATGCCACTGGCGAGAGAAATGGTAGCTCATGGACTCTTAAGCGAAGGAAACTAGGAAAAAACATTATGCTACCAAGCAATTTTCCAGCTTCTTAGCAGAGCATTTCTAAACATTTAAAATGGAAAATTAAAAAAAAATTCTGCACCAAGTTCACGTACAACTGATCCAAGCATGATAAATAAAAAAAAAAAAAAAGTAAAGTGAATAAGGACTCGATGGTTGCTCCTGCTGAGTGCCAAACTACTCAACTATGAAGATAACAACCATCGACCTTTTGAGAAGATCGGCAATTCTATGAAGCAGTACCATAAACAACACTCGTCCCCAATGGACACTTCAAAGTCAGTGATAATCCGAAAAACAAAAATTTTACTGTTTCATCATATTACCTATACCGGCATTTCAAAGTAATTGCTTTTATTTAATTAGTATATAATTTAAACATTTACAGTAATTCCAGTCTTATGAGATCTGCAGTGGTAGGTGAAAGCAACTTTTTACTAATTACTTTACTGAATAAAAAACAATATAGCTTTATTCTGATGTACACCAGTATAAAATGCTCGACAGAAATTGGATTAATGGTAATAACCCTCCCTCTTTTGTTTTACTGAACTTGAAACTGAATACTAAATCTGAGTGAAAAAATGGGGTAGACGTTGATGAGATGAATGGACTGTGTCATGTGTAGTAAAGATGGAATAATCTGGAAATAAAGAAAAATAAATATAATGCTATTAGCATAGGTAAAAAGATGGATCATGGAGTTTTGACTTGGTTTGGTTCTGGGAGAAGAATAAATGTGAATAGGTTGGTGAAAGGGATATTTAATTCATACGATTGATTTGAAGTCGGACGAGCAAGATGCAATAAAACAAATCTAAATAAGGGACGCCTTCGGTTAATCAATAAATTTTAACCACAAAACCATAAAAAAGACACATTCGAAGAGAATATACAAAGTATACAATGCAAATGCATACATTTTGTTTGCAACATAACGCAGAAAAGTAATGTAAATTTTGAGACCAACCCCAGATTTCTAGCTCCTTTAGTTCAAAAGTTAGGTCACATTGAATAGCGTCAAACTCAAAATGTCTTTTCCTCCCCTTTTCAATCTTGACACTTACCCTCCTCTGTAACTAATAGCCATACATGAAATTAATCTAATACAATAAAATGAAATCATTAAAGATATTTATTATGAACTAGCCTTGAATTAGACAGAAGTGAGTCACCAACTTTGGAAAGGAATTCCTCAATAAATCCTGGCAGTGAGAGTCATCACTCAATTTTGGAATGATGTGGTTTACGCCAATCAGATGAAAAGATTGCGTTCTGTTGCCTCAAAAATCTTATTTATGACTGCTGAGAAACGTGCATTCATGCAACTCTTCTTTGGTCCCTAAGTAATTCTTTTTTGTTGGTTATTCAATCGCTATTGGTTTCGTTAAAAAAAAAGAAAAAAAAAAAGATATTATTATCCGGGAAAAAACTCGTTTATAGCCCAACCTCATGTTTTTATACAAAGAGAATTAACGTCAAAACTCTCTCTCTCTCTCTCTCTCTCTCTCTCTCTCTCTCTCTCTCTCTCTCTCTCTCTCTCTCTCTCTCTCCTCTCTCTCTCTCTCAAATTCACCTAACCTAATGGGTTTAGTACACTGAAGGTCATTGTGCGATGCAATTAAAGGAGTCTTAGTGTTTAAATAAACGTCAATAATAATTTTATATTAAAGCAGCTAAAGGTCAAAATTCCATGGAAATAATTAGGTTTACTAAGTATCACGGTCGCATAGATATGCACTTATGGAAATGCTTCTGAACTACAAACTAGAAAAGAATGCAAAGTTATTAATAAAAAAAAAGAAAAAAAAATACTACAATAAATGTTAACAGAAAAAATTTTCAATTCATGAAGTAGCTGTATTCTCCCTCAGCGTAAACCATGATGCTAGCATTCACACAAGTTACAAAAAAAATTGAAGCTGCAAAAAGATACAGAAGTAATTAAAATTGTTTGAAGCTGTCAAGAAATAAGTTATGCACTTATGTAAAAACTAATGCAATTGCAAAAAGCAACTAGCACATTAACTCCTGCAAAAACCTACTGAATAATAAGTTACACAGCCACAGAGTCAACGACCGAATAACACTATAAAATCAAGTGGTTTCCCAAAAGCTACAAAATCTTTAAAAATAAATTTTCGGAAGAAACTAAAACTTAGCATTCTATGTGACGTAAGTGTTAGACTTGAATGTATTTTAATTTAATCGTGGATACCATAATTTCTGAGTGGTACACACTTACTCATAAGAATTTAAAGTAAATAACTTTCATTATTTTTTATGTATTCAATAAAACGATTGACAGGATTCGACAATTCATTCATTTTTTTCAAATCTCCTAAGATATAAAGTCAGCAAAAGTAAATTAATTTTTCGTTATTTTTAAAAAAAAAATCAATCTGATAGATTTATTTTTGAAAGCTCTTACTTCTCAAATAACCACAGATAAGAGAACTAGAGTAGCACCACCTTGTTTTAATGTCACTAGACGAAAACACATCTAATGACCTTAAGCCTAATCCAGACCACGTTTCTGTTTCTGAGACTACAAAAAGTACCCAGGCGAGGGGAAAAAAGTAATTGCAGTAACCCAAAATATATATCGGGCAGAAACGTTCCACTTGCATCCTTAACTCCTAGGCCTAAACAATCACCTAATACCACAGAGTACATGATAAATGGCTCCCAAAACAGTTATATAACGGCACAAAAGTGGCCACCAAAAATATAAAAATACCAAGCCAAGCCTGCTTAAATCAATGCAAAATTCCAATACCTGACCTGGAAAACTAGCAATAGAATAGTCTGAAAAATGGTTAACCTGCAACAGGGTCGCACCAAGTATCTCACTTTGAAAAGGTAATAGCTACATGGCAGAAAAGAGGTCGTCATACGCCTGACAGGAAGGTGGGCCTAGGATGACAATTTAAAAGGAGAAACAGTCGGTGGCAGCCCAAACCGAAAACGTGGTGGTCATGGTCATAGACAGCAACTGAGGGGTGACCTGAGTGCATTGGCAGTGTACATCTACGAGCGAAGTGCCCAGCCCGAATTATCGCCGCTGCTACTCCTGTCAGGACTACAGTCACATATCCAAAGACTGCCCGATAAAAAGCATGAGGTCAGGGAGTGTCCCCTCCAATCTCTCAACCAATATCCAAGAACGAGGGAGCAGAGCTTGTCAAGATCGGTGGGCGAGAGGGCAGACTATGCCTCCATGCTTGGCTTCAGCAGCATTCAACGAAGCAAAGAGGATTGCAGGCTGGTAAGAGAAGTGGGGCCACTTCTGGGATCAAAGTACTTACCGCATGACCCTTAACTTTCCCCATGTGGCACTAAGGGAAATGAAAGCGGCTTGCAATGGTCTCGAGGGCGAGATCCTGAGCCTATCCCATTAACCTGAATGGCGGTTCAAGGTACTGACTGTATAAAAGGTGATATTAGACACAGGTGGGATTATTTCACTCCTTGAACAAGGAAGTACTTATGGCCTACCATAGCCAGATGCAACGACTGGCTTCGACACACCAGAAAATGATCACTTAAAAACAAGACCTATGGTCAAGCAGTTATTCAAACTGGGATTGAAGAAACTTATACATGACTTTATAATAGTGCCTACATTAGGTATACCTGGTATCATGTACTTTGGGAATGGATTTTATTATGTTAAATCAAATTATTACTATGGTCAGTTTCTAGGTCATTATCCTACTTACTAGGGCAATGTAACTGTCCTTTGCCTCTGCCATTCATGAGCAGCCTTTAAACCTAAATGGGGGGGGGGGGGCCAGCAGACAAGCGATGGGGATACCTGTGGTACCAGAAAAAAATTAAGAATTTTTTTTTATAGTAATTTGAATTTTTCCCAACTATACAAACATAATCCTTTTATGAGATTATGCTTATAACGAACCTGGATATGAATGTTTGAACTTGAATTATCTGGTGGGTAACGCAGCATGCATTCCCAGTAAGTTGAAAACAGGTGTGTTTCTTCCATTGATCATATCCTGGAGACAGATTGGATACTCAGGTGGGTAATCCATCCATACTCAGCTATGTCTGTGGAAAGCAGATTCCCCATTAGAGATTGGCATGCGGCTACCAGGGTAGATTGTACCGTATTCATACTGGTTGCCGACTCCTAATACTTCAAGAACTACTAGAGCAATCACTGGGGAGCCACCAATGAGGAACTAGCTTTTTGTTAATACATTACGTCTCATTGACACCTCACGAATAAGTGCAAAGATTTTTGTAATCTTTTACTAAGAATTGAAGTTTTCTGCTCTCATAAGTAATGGACTAAAGTCGGGGAATATAGAATCAAAGAGAGCCTCAACATTAGTCAAGGAATCCTTCCTCCCTATAAAACATTAATTCGTCGATCCCCAAACGGAATGGGGCAATCCGCTGTAGATGAAGAGGGGACGTACGAGTGCTGGCTGGTCTCCTTGACAACTGCTTCTGGCTTTCATGCTCTCTCAGGTTATCGGGTACTAGGCACCTTGGCCTTTGGAGAGTAAAAGTGAGAGCATAGCACCATGCAGTGCCATTACGGATGGTGTTTTTTACCACTTTCAGCTTCTCTGTGTTTGTCAAGTCAAGCAAAAAAAAAAAAAAAAAAAAAAAAGAGAGAGAGAGAGAGGAGAGAGAGAGAGAGAGAGAGAGAGAGAGAGAGAGAGAGAGAGAGAGAGAGAGAGAGAGAGAGAGAGAGAGAGAGAAGAAGAAGAAGAAGAAGAAGAAGAAGAAGAAGAAGAAGAAGACACCATCCCCAACCAGTTGTCCATCCTGGAAGAGGCCTTAAGTGTAGCCTTCACCATCCTCTTCATGTTTAATGCATCGGTGGGGGTGAACACCACTGCCTTGGTCGCCAGCTAATCTGAGTTCCAGCCATGGACTAAAGCCAAAACTGCCGTGTCTAGGGGCAGAGGAAAGGGGTTGTTGTTAAGTACGTTGCAGTATTTTCTTTGCATCAAGAATGGTGGTGGAAGGTGATGTGTACAGCAACTAGTCCTAGGGGAAGCCTTCCTCAAAAGAATTTGAGTCGCAACATTTGTAAATACACCAGTAATGAATTTAGACCACAGTAGCTCTAAATATGGTCTACTGGTCCTAGGAGTGTGGTATCGAATATATATAGCCATGTCTTCGTGGCTATTAACTCGCCTCATACATGAGAGCACTTGCAAAAAAGTAGACTGGGACTCGCCTTCCTCCGTGTCAGGATCCTTTGGTCTGGTTGGAGCTGGAACTTTGCCTACAGAATTGCCTAATTCAGAATCATTCTCCATCTCAACACCTAAACCTGGTCAAGTTTGAGATGGGTCGTCATCATATTCTGTTCAAGACACAAGGGAATGAGGCCTATGATGATCGACTATTGTCTCCCAAGTTGACAGAGAGGCTACTTCTCATGGAACCTGCTTCTGAAGACTAGGTCTTCCAAAAACATGGACGCCCAATTCACAGAAAATGTGCTTGCATCGTTCCTCTCCCAAGCCTTACCAGTGAAGGAAGGAAGGATACTGATATCCTCCTTCGGCCCTTCCTCTCGAGATATTTAGCACGGGCTTGGAACATGATGGGTTTCAGTTGTAAGGTTTCTAAGGAAGGAGCCCTCTTTACGATCTCAGTTAGCTTCAGCCTGCATGAGTCGATAAACGAGGCTTCCCTCAGATCTGGACCCCCTGTGGGTCCTGAGGTGAAAGGTGTCCCCCAGAGACGTTTCCTGTCACTTCTTCGGGTGCCACAGGTTCAACTTAATGAAATAAACCCCTAAGTTCTCCCAGAAGGGCTCAATCACTTGTCAGCTTTCGGTTGGAACCTCTAAGTTTTCAGGGGTTTTGTGGTCTGGAAAATTTTGTGCGCTGGAGCCAAAGAAATAAGTTCCCGTAGGATAATGGGTATAGTCCTGCTAGCAGGAGCAGCCGTGTCCCTTCCATCCTCATGAAGCCTACGGTCAGAAGGAGTCTCTGAAGCTTGGAGGGCTACTAATATCTCCTTGAACCTGCAAAAGTCTTTACCAGATTGGAAAGCATTGAAAGATCTTTAAAAGCAGAGACAACTTTGAAGAACTCCTGCAGCAAAAAAAACTATTTTGAGACTGCTGTAGCGTCGCCGATGCACTGTGACTTGGTATTGCAAGATTGGATGGTGTATGCTATTCCTTTTGGTGAGACTAGCTAAACTGATCATGGACAAGCATGGTCCAATTAGGGGAAAGGGCATGCTAAAGAAGGCACTCAAGTGCACAGCTGTATTGCATGCTCTGCCTGAGCAGGGAAGGGCTCTTCAAGGGCCTGAGGAGGGGCGAACCAGGTATACAAACAGATAACGTGCAGAGCTCTCAACCCAACCAAGTGAACGTGATGGTGAGGACTCCACAAGTCTTACGAGACAGCATTGGCATGCTGGGCAAACTACCTATCTGCTAAAGGAATCATCTATAAGGTTCAAAGAACTAATTCGCACAGGTGACAAGTCACGCTGGTGCTTCTGAACTACCTAGGGAGATTGACCTCACAGGTAAGGACAACTTCTCATGCTTGCAAGGGCGTCTATTGAAGGTCCCTGAAGGGTTGGCATGCTCAGAAGGGTGAGGAAGGGCAAGCTTGTACTCACACTGAGCTTGAGCCCACAACAAGGGGATGGGCGTGGTGGGAAACGCTCGCCTGAGCATCACCCAGGGGAGAGCAGGCAAGCCTGTCCTCCTGCCAAGGTGTGCAAATGCTGGGGAAATACTTGCCTGAACACTACCTTGGGACTCGCTTCACTCAAAGGGGTGAGCGAACTCGCCAGAGTGCTACCCTGCCAATCCTCCAATGGAAGAGGATACGCTACTGATGATGTATTTTTGGGGGGCAAGAGACAGAGCAGAAGGGACTCCCTCCTGTTGGCTCTAGAGGGGGAAGTGCCGAAGCCAACCACAGCATAAACAGAAAGACTTTCCTGCTGCCCTTTAACCATCCTTGTAGAAGCCTGTCCTTCGACAGGGAACCAGAAAGTCCCAACAAAGGGCAAACCAGACGCAAGGTGCCTTGAGCTGCAGACTCCCCAGGGGAAAAGGTTTCTATGGGAGACGGGAAGACCTTTCTGACCAGGGGGGCTACCCGAGAGTTAAAGGGTCACCACTCTTACCACAGAGGAGGCCGAATGAGAAGAGGCAGAGTGGGATGGTACGGTATCAGGAGAGGGAGGAAGCCGTCAGGATTTCTTCGACCTTGAAGAAGACCCCAAAGAAAGCATCCCTTTTAGACTTTTTCTTCTTTCTGCTGCAATACCACTCCCACTGAGAGGATGACCACTCCCAACACTAGTCTTATGGAGACGCCTTCGTGTCCTCAGCATGAAGAGCAAAGCCGGTGAGGATCCATCTCCACCACTGACATAAACGTGCTGCAGGAGGGTACCTCTATGCCAGAACAAATCCGCATGTTGGCACCCTAAAGATTCACACACCTCCCGCCTGAAAAAATAAGAATAATGGTTAAAGGCTTTAGGAAAGCAAGTTACAGAACATAGAAGAGAACATCCACTCTCAACCACAGCTAAAATTAGTGGGGCATTTGTGATTGAGTGCAGGTTGGGTTTGCTTCCCTCCTACCCACTGATAACAACCCCACCAGTTGTTGACACCTAGTTAAAAGTATTTACAGTAAGTACTCCAGCTTGCTCTATTTTTTATTTCCTATGTAAAGAACGAGGATTTGTATTTTTGTCAGAATACACACACACACACACACACACACACACACACACACACACATATATATATATATATATATATATATATATATATATATATATATATATATATATATATATATAGGTTGACATACATAAATTATAGATACATACGGTATCTATATCTATATACATATATTTATACATAATATATCTATATACATATTACCTATATATATGCCTTTGTTTACATACTCAATACATTATGCATGTTGCATAAGATTTTTCATAACTCTGACCATCCTTTACATTCAGATCTCCCTGGACAATTCTATCCTGTTCGTAATACTAGGCAGGCAGTTAATTCTAATAGCCGGGCCTTCTCCATCATGAGGCTCAATACTACACAGTACTCTAGAAGTTTTATTCCAGCTGTTACCGAGTTATGGAATGATCTTCCTAATCGGGTAGTTGAAACAGTAGAACTTCAAAAGTTCAAAGTTGGAGAAAATGTTTTTATATTGACCAGGCTGACATGAGTATTTTTATAGTTTATATATGACATATCTGTTTTTGACGTTGTTAATAGTTTACATAGGACATATCTGTTTGACGTTGTTACTGTTTTTAGAATGATTTATTGTTAATATATTCTCATTATTTATTTATTCCCTTATTTCCTTTCCTCACTGGGCTATTTTTCTCTATTAGAGCCCTTGGGCTTCTAGCATCTTGCTTTTCCAACTAGGGTTGTAGCTTGGCTAATAATAATAATAATAATAATAATAATAATAATAATAATACTGTATAGTCAGTTATCGGTGTATAAAAAGTCAAGGCAAAATTTTTCAGGACAAAATGAGCTCCAGTTAGGTTTCATGATAAGGCAAAAACTGCATTTATGTGTTTCCATTTGATATTTGGTGTGGTAACATATTTGCTGATGATCCAGGGTGGATGAACCCCTCTTATGACCTGATATCCTAGACTAGGATAGAAAATGTCAGTATAGGTTGGAAGTTTTCCCCATTATCCAAGTATGATCTGGTCATGTCCCTGTATTTTGGTCTACATGCTTGTCTGGAAAACCTCTCTAGAGAAACTTTTCAGAATAACAGGAAAACTGCGTTAGCGTTTTTCCTTTTATTATTTTGTGTAGACACGTGTTCAGAACCATTCCATGACCCTTCAATATGACATTTGTTGAGTAATAGAATTACACTTTAATATAAAGGCTATGGTGATGAAAATTCTGATATAAAAAGAATTTCGGAAATACCGAAATTAACAAAAATCTATAAATAAAAACTTTGAAATATGAAATATGAAGATTAAAGTTTAAATCAAATTTATAAATACATAAAATGGTTTTCGACAAGGGTTCACAGAACGTCGAACCTCGTGAAAGCTTACGATTCTCTTTTTTTGCAGCAGGATTGCCACGTGTTCTACAGGAACATCTCTTGTTCAAAGCAGATTAATTTGTGAAGCTTACACGCCCACTCAGAAACTTAGGTTTGTGATCTGCATCAATCTCGCATTCAATTTCATTTGAAGAGGCGCTTGTCCTTTACGACAAATTGTGGTTTCGATGACCAAGCATTTTCTCTGCAACGAAGCAGTTTCAGCACTCCCATCCATGCCGTTTTTTTCTACTATTCTCTTACGCAGCTCAAGGTTCCAATGTTACAAAGGGATTTATGCAGAGCTTTCAAAACTGGTCTCGCTTGTGCAACGCACCTTAGGACGTAAAGCTTACTCGCTCCCTCAGAAATTCTATATTTGAAAGCTCTGCACCAACTTTTTGCAACATTCGAACATTGAGCTACATTGGAGAAGAAAAACGTTATGGCTTGGAGTGCTGAAACTGCTTCATTGCAGAAAAATTGCTGGAGCATAGAGACCACAATTTGTCATGAGGAAAGGCGCCGCTCCAAATGGAATCGAATCTTAAGATCAAAGCAGATTATAAACCTAAATTTCTGATGGAGCATGTAAGCTTCACAAATTAGTCTGCTTTGAACAAGAGATGAAAAAAAATGGAATCATAAGCTTCGACAAAGAAGGGGAAGGCTTGTGAGATCGGTCATGAAATC
>NC_090727.1:168570389-168575389 GCF_036898095.1 Palaemon carinicauda | reverse complement strand
TCTTCTCCTCCTGCTATCAAATCTTCAAATCGATTCCTCTCAATCATTTCTGGGCCAAATGACCTGAAATTTGGCACAACGGTCGAGTGGGCAAATAGTCTAGGTGCGCTTTTTAAACCTTGTTTTGATACACATCTTTAAAATCATTTTATTGAGTTTTTGTTTTGCCATTTTCTGACACACACACACACACACACACATATATATATATATATATATATATATATATATATATGTGTGTGTGTCTCCTAAGCCCTGGTATTAAGACTGAATGGCCTGAAATTTAGTATAGAGGGGCCTTAGATAAATACTAATAGGAAGTTATTAACTTTTTCAACTAAGTTCATTCAACATAGTTAATTTTACAATTGTTTTCATTTTTAGACCAAAATGTACATTTTTCGGCCCCTGTGCCCTCATATTTACAACAAATAACCTGAAATTTCGTATGAAGGTACCTTGGATATATGTCCACAAGATGTAAGTCACGTTTTTCGTATACACCAATTAAAAACTATTATTTTTAGTGATTTTCGACTATCTTTAGAAAAAAATAAATGGTTTTTTTTTTTGCTCCTAGGGCCTTGTATTTAAACCATGTTACCTCAAATTTGGCATTAAAATGCCTATAATTTATGCCCCACAGGACTTTATTCACAATTTTTGCATATACCAATTCAGAATGATTTCCTGTAAATTTATCGGGGATCCATTTCTGGAAAAGATTAATATGGGCCAGTCAAAAGGTTGCATGGGAAGGGAAAGGGGGTGAAATATGCTGTATTTGCTTGGCAAATGTAGCCTTTTTAGTTTTGCTATGCATTTTTTCCTTAATCCGGACTGATTTACATAGTATGTGTTATCTTAGTCTTACTAGGGTCTGGTGATACTTGATAATTAATCATAAGAGATATTTCTGACGAACGTACGTTGTTGTATGAGGGGGGGGGGGGGTGTTATTACGAACTGCAGCTAATGTCTTGGTAAATTTGATAAGAACTGTAGCTAAACCTATTTTATGTCAAGTACTGTGGTCACTTTCTTACGAAACCAGGTAAATACTTTGGTAATTTTATTACGAACTGACAATAATATTTTGCTCATTTTTTTTAGAAATTGACGATAACACTTGATTATACTGAAGAACTGTCCATGACACTTTGGTAATTTCTTTACGAAGTGACGCTTATGTTTTGCTAATTTTTTCAAGCGCTGACGCCAATACATTAATAATTTTCAAGAGATTTTTCTCATGCTTTCGACATTTCCATATGATGTCATTGTTGACAATTATGATGATAACTCTTGTCAATATTACAAGTTATTTTGAAATTATCTTCCACTAATGATGATATTGATTGTGCGATTAATTATGGAGTTATCTGGTATCCCGATGTGGATATTTTGTCAAAAGTTGTTATTACTGATATAATTTTCATATTTTGACCGGAATCTTTCCTTTTACTATGGATCTTTGTGAAGGAGACTTCCAACAAAAACTAGCTGTTATCATTATACCATTTGAAATTAAAATTTGCTAATTTTGAATTAATTTTGACAAACTACTTTATTTACCCGAATCATTCTGATACGCAGATACCCATAAATAGGAGATTTTGACAGGTATTCTCGCTGTTACCGGGGTTTATTTTGACATGTAATTTACCAAGTCTTATCTTGATACCAACAATCACTGGTGCAGCGGGTATTTTCATTGGTAATGGACCTTTTATTTGGTTATTTTTGAAGGGCATTTTCGCTATACCTAACACTGGTGGAAGCGGTCTCTATTACCCAATCATCTTAAAGTGTACGCAACCCGTCAAAAATTTTGGCTTACTATTTAGATAGATATATAAGCAAGCAGATTCAACGATTACTAGTCTCTCCACCTTTCCTAACTACAACCCGCTGGAGAGATTGTGGTTTACGAGTGTTGCTCTCGGTGAACTCCCACTCATCAGGGTATGAATACTCCCTCTCCACGATGAAGCTCAGCGTGACAGGAAAGAAATATCTCCCCTCTATAATACAGATCAAGTGTGTGTTTCTTCATATATATATATATATATATATATATATATATATATATATATATATATATATATATATATGTGCATATACATACACATATATACATACATACACACACACACACACACACACATATATATATATATATATATATATATATACATATATATATATACATATATTCATACATATATACACATATATACATATATATGTGTATATATATGTATACTGTATATATTATAGTATATATACATATATATACATATAAATAATTTCTATATTTTTTCTGACCACTCGGGGATTGCCAGACGCATAACTACTCGGTCTCTCCCCGTCCCTCGGGAAGGGGAAGTATGAGTAGTCATACCCTGGTGAGAGGGGTGTGTGCGGGCGTTTGTGCATATTTAAACTTAAGCATCATTTTGACAAGTCGCATACACTAGTATATAAATAAATATATATATATACATATATATATATATATATATATATATATATATATATATATATATATATATACGTGTGTGTGTGCAATTAGAACCACAGGGAAAATGAAAATATGAAATACACGATTAAGTCCTGACTAGTCCTATATATACACACACACACACACACATATATATATATATTATATATATATATATATACATACATACATATAGCCTATATACATACATACATATATATGTACATACCTACCTACCTACCTACCTACATACATACATACATAAACACACATGCATATATATATATATATATATATATATATATATATATATATATATATATATATATATATCATCCTCTTTCAGATAATACTAAAACTGAAATCAGACACCTTTAACCTTTAAGAATGATGAAAAACTCCGGGCAAGTTTGGGTTATTACCAGGCTAATTCGAATGATATTATAACTATTTTACTAACTAAGCTACAACCCTAGTTGGAAAAGCATGATGTTATAAGGCCAAGGGCTCCCACATGGAAAAATAACCCTGTGAGGAAAGGAAGGAAATAAACTACAAGATAAGTAATGAACAATCCAAATATTTTCAGATCATCAACAACATTAAATTAGATCTGATATAAACAATAAAAACTACATAAAAAACAAGAGAATGAGAAACAAGATACAATAGCGTGCTCGAGTGTACCCTCAAGCAAGAGAACTTTAATCCAAGACAGTGGAAGTCCATGGCACAGATGCTCTGGTACTTCTCAAGACTAGAGAACAATGGTTTGATTTTGGAGTGACCTTCTCCTAGAAGAGCTGCTTACCATAGCTGAAGCCTCTCTTCTACCCTTACCAAGAGGAAGGTGGCCACGGAACAATTACATTGCAGAAGAAGAATTGTTTAGTAATCTTAGTATTGTCAGGTGTATGAGGACAGAGGAGAATGTGAAAAGAATAAGCCAGACTATTCTGTGTATATGTAGGCAAGAGAAAAACTGAGCCCTAACCACAAAGAGAGGGATCCAACGTGGTACTGTTTGGCCAGTCAAAGGATCCAATAACTCTCTAGCGGCAGTATCTCAACGTGTGGCTGGTGCCCTGGCCAACCTACTACCGCTATCTACAGCAGATGAATAACTTGTGATGAAATTCAGATTCAAAGCTACCAATGAAATATCATGAGTTCAAAGGAGTGGCTTGTATCATCAATTAATGATCTGTGTTTTGTGATTTTCAAAGAATTTTGATAGATAAATGGCAAATGGGCCAACTTTTGATTTTGTTAACATAAAAAATTTGAGAAAAAAAAACAAATACGGAGAATACAGAGTGAAAATGTTTGAAGGCATTGTGTTTCTCTAGGTCTCGGACGTATATACTGTATACCTCTGACCACAGAACGAAGGTACACTCGGGCACATTATTCTATCTTATTTCTCTTTTTTTTTTTTTGGTTAAAGTTTTTATAGTTTATATGGGATATACTATTTTCATGTTACTGTTCTTAAAATGTTTTATTTCTCCTTGTTTCCGTTCCTCACTGGGCTATTTTCCTTATTGGAGCCCCTGGGCTAATAGCATCCTGCTTTTCCAACTAAGGTTGTAGCTTAGTAATTAATAATGATAATGATAATGAAGATGAAGATGATGATGATGATGATGATGATGATGATGATGATGATAAAGGTGCCAAGGCTTGGAAAGACAAACTGGGACTCGGGCGTGTTACCTTATTCCTTCTCATTCGACCTGGCACAGTCCGTCTTCTAAAACCTTGTTTGAGGGAGCAACCACCTGCTTCAAAGATGTAGCAATTATTGGACATCGTTAATCAATTTGCACAGAATTAAGTAGAGACTATGTCCTTAGGGGAAAAGTGTTGTTCACCTGTGACCCCGTCTGAATTAAGCTGATGACTTTTAGAAGAACCCTCGAATAAGCTCTGAATGGTAATTGATAATACAGCTAACAATCATAGAGGCACCAGATACTGATAAGGGCTACTACTACGCTACCTCGATGTAATTATGACCATTGTTATTGATCTCCGTTACTAAAATCTTGATATTATTTTGGAATTGAAAGTCTTAATATCATTATGGAATTGAAAATCTTAATTTTATTATGGAATTGTAAGTCTTATTGTTATGGATTTGTAAGTCTTAATATTATTATGGATTTGTAAGTCCTAATATAATCATGGAATTGTAAGTCCTAATACTATTGTGGAATTGTAAGTCTAAATATCATTATGGAATTGCAAGTCTTAATATCATTATGGAATTGTAAGTCTTGATTTTATTATGGAATTGTAAGTCTTGATTTTATTATGGAATTGTAAGTCTTGATTTTATGGCATTGGAAGTCTTAATATCATTATGGAATTTTAAGTCTTAATATTATTATGGAATTGTGTCATTATTATTATGGAATTGTGTCTTATTATTATTATGGAATTGTAAGTCTTAATTTTATTATGGAATTGCAAGTCTTAATATTATCACGGAATT
>NC_090727.1:168525389-168560389 GCF_036898095.1 Palaemon carinicauda | reverse complement strand
TGAAACTGCAGCTCGTAAACTGATATTTATGTAGGCACAAACAAAATGATAAATAAATAGTATCTGAAACTATAATTTTCAACACCAAAGAATAATAATAATAATAATAATAATAATAATAATAATAATAATAATAATAATAATAATAATAACAAAAGTAATAATGAAAATAATGATAAGATAAAATAATAATAATAATAATAATAATAATAATAATAATAATAATAGGAATTGAGAATGCATGTCTTAACTAAGCGCAAAGAGGCAGGGTGCATCAAAGAAGCAATGCAGCCTAACATAAACAACGAAGATGGCAAGGAATCCTGCTAGAAAGGCTGCTACTGTTGTTGATTTTCATGTTGTTGTTGTTGCTGTTGTTGTTGTTGTTGATTAGGGTATGAAACTAATTTTGAAACATATTTGCTCTCTTTATAAAAGATCCTCATCTATTATTCTTTACATTTTGATCAGAAAATGTTCCTTTTCAGTTACGTAGAACTTATGGATTCAGAGTAATACGACACGGGGAGGAGCGGGGTCTAAATTTCTCCGCTTAGGAAAACAGAGTTAAAACCTAATATTGCCAATTTCCTAACAGTTTGGGCAACAAGATCGAGGAAAGTAAGTCGGAATGGGAATGAAGTAAATGGCAATAAAGTGGGTGCGGTTTTTCAGTTATATAACCTCGTATTGCAGCTGCTTTCACAATATAAACTAGAGGGGCACTCGGTAGAGCGCAGATCTCCGTCGCGGCAGCTTATTTCTCGACCTTGATCTTGACCTGAACATGTATTAATTGACGTGGATTTTCATACACTCAAATATAAGCCAAGTTTTAGAGGGGCACTTAGTAGAGCGCAGACCTCCGCCGTGGAAACTTATTTCTCGACCAATTTTGAAGTCGTTGTGACAACGATGTCCAAACTTATGGCTGATTACGTGATTTGGAAGTTTTGGTTGTCCGTGACCTTTACCTTTGACCTTCTAAATTTTAATAATTTCCAGTTCTTTACATAAGTTTAAAATCCTGCAAGTTTCATTACTTTACGATTAAAATTGTGGCCGTATGCTTGATGACCAGAACTTTACCTTTTGCTTGACCTTAACCTTGGACTCCACCTTGACCTTAACATGAATTAATTGGCGTGGATTGTCATACACTCTAATACGAACTACGTTTGAAGTCTCTGTGCCATGATGTCCAAACTTATGGCTGATTACGTGAATTGGACATTTTGCTCGACCGTAACCTTTGACCTTGACCTTCCAAAATTTAAACATTTCCAGCTTTTTACATAACAATTATAAGTTCTTTCCCCCACATGGTGATAGCGCAGACAGTACACCTCATGCGATACTCTGTGAGCATGACGAAAAGTGTCATTGCGACGTCCCATTGGCCTCTAGCTGAACTTGCTCTTAATTAAAGGTCACCTATTTACTTTTTTCATCTTGTTGTACAACCTATAATTTCAATCCATAGCGCAATTTTTTTTGGCCATTCCCACAGATATAACCCTGTGTCGAATGGCCTCCAGGGCCCTAATACCTGGCCATATAATTAAATCCGCAAGTCACTCAATTATACAAGCAGATATGAAAACCTGTCATATTTCTACTCATACAAAACAAAGGAACAATAAAATAAACTTCTTTTTTGTTCAATAAAGGGCTGTGGGGGAAGATGTGGTAACGTCCCTGACTGGTGAACGCCACACTGGGGTTCGAGCCCCGCTCAAACTCGTTAGTTTCCTTGGTCGCTGCAACCTCACCATCCATGTGAGCTAAGGGTAGGGGGTGTTTGGGAGAGCCTATAAATCTATCTGCTGAGTCATCAGCAACCATTGCCTGGCCCTCCTTGGCCCTAGTTTGGGTAGAGAGGGGGCTTTGGCGCTGATCATATGTATATATGGCTATCTCTAGGGCATTGTCCTGCTTGATAGGGCAATGTCACTGTCCCTTGCGGCTGCCATTCATGAGTGACCTTTAAACCTTTAAAACCTGTGTCATAGTTCCCCTCATGAATAAAAGGAACAATTTTTTTTTTTTAATTTTTTTTTTGATGGGGGGGGGGGTTTCCAATAATTGAGCGCTTGGTTTTTGGCCGATTAATCCCAACTTAAAATATTCCTTCAAATTGCTGACTTAAAGAAGCAAACGCCTGAGTTGAGAAACAAGTTCTGTGATTGCAATCACTAAGCTACCTGATTTTCAAATGACTGGATTAATCAAGTTCACCAATGAAAGATTGGTTAGGAATAATTGTGATCACTTACTAGCAAATTTACTGCAAAGATACCAGGACGATCTGTTTGAATCGAGGTTATAAAGGTGTATATATATAATTTATATATATACATATATATAGATAGATAGATAGATATATAGAAAGATAGATAGATAGATAGATAGATAGATATATATATATATATATACATATATATACATACATACATACATACATATATACATATATATATATATATATATATATATATTATATATATATATATATATATATATATATATGTATAGATGTATATAAATTATAAATATAATACACACACACACACACACACATATATATATATATATATATATATATATATATATATATATATATATATATATATATATGTGTGTGTGTGTGTGTGTGCGTGTGTATGAGAATAAATATCCGATCATACATATGCGCATATATATAGATAGATATAGATATATATATATATATATATATATATATATATATATATATATGTATGTACATATATACATATATATATATATATATATATATATACACTGTAATTATAAGATGATCCGGCTTCACATAAAAAGAATAAATCATTATCGAATCCTTTCTCTGCAAAGTAGGTAGGCTACTGAACAGAGAAAAAAAAATAACATTTATATATTTTAGAAGTTTTTTTCTCAAAATACATAATATAACGAAATATACGTTGCGTTAATGAATAATACGGAAAGCAGTAATAATACCTAGAACAATTCTGAAAGATTTTCATCTAATAACACAAAATAAATAAATAAGAAAATATAATTCTTTAAATCTTATTAGTTAATCTTAAGTTGGATTGTAAGTCAATGTTTTCGTCTATTATTCTTTTTTTTAGGGAAATTGAATCTGTTCCAATTTACGAAATATCTTTATTCTCTCTCTCTCTCTCTCTCTCTCTCTCTCTCTCTCTCTCTCTCTCTCTCTCTCTCTCTCTCTCTCTCTCTCATCATTATATATCTAGAATAATCATTAACTTTATCATAGTTTAAACTAAGGAATAAGTTCTTTCTTTTCGTGTCATAAAATTGGTTTGATTTTGAAATCGTTAATAACTGTCCCAGATACAGATAATTAAATTAACCATGTAAGTTAAGAGATTTTTCAAAAACGTAAAATATAAATAGAAGTTAAACAAGTTATAAGACTAGAGTTATAATTTATTTGTATAAAGACCATCTATAAAGGGACATGAATAATCATTTTTCTTTAAAGTATCTGAAACCATTACTTAAGACAACATTCTTAGAGATATCTCAATAATTCGGTACAGAAGAAAATGCGGCCTTATTGCATGTAATGACAAAGTATCAGACCATTCTTGGCAAGTCTTAAGAGCCCGCCATGAAATCTTAAGAGTCGTGTGACTTTCGAAAGACATTTAATAAAGTTATTTACAATGGCTACTTAATAAAGCACATTTTACATGATATTATTCATTCATAACGTCAACATATTTTGATTAGTTTCAGGTTTCTTCATAACAAATTATCACATATTTGGAATAACAGAGATATGAGAAAAAATACTCATAGCCTAGACGCAAGGCTCCGTAACGCAACGAATTACGATCTTTAAAAACATATTCTTTCCGGAATGCCAAAGCAAGAGACCTGTTGCATTCCAGCCTGATGGTCTGCTCTTCCAGGAGGAGTTAACTGGAAGCTAATCTACTTAATCGGACTCGCATCAACGCAGGCATAAGCAGTCATCAATCAACGACTCCAGTTATTGATCAGGTACTTAATAAAGCCAAGTGATTTACACATGACAATGCCACCTCACCTACCCCCTCCCCCCTCCCTTCCTTCCTCCCTCCCTCTCTTCCAGACGTTACTCCCTTATGGAGCTGGACCTCTGGGAGCACGCCCGTCCCTCAGGCCAGGGGAGGGCGCACGTTTTATATCTCGACGCCTACAAGTTTGTTCTCCATTGAATGAGAATTGGATTTCCATTCGCGTCCGTCTTCTAAGATTGTCTTTTCTCATAATTTAAAAATTATACTTAATAGACTATCACTGTTAGAATACGCGTGGTTGAAATATAACTGTTCTTTTTCCATGCACTCTCAAATATATCTATGTTTATGTATTTAATACATTTTATACAACAATAAATACAGCCGTTTCTAGTACACTGCAGGACAAAGGCCTCAGACATGTCCTTATTCACGTTACGGGTTTGGCTATTTTCATCGTCATGCTAGCTACAGCAGATTAGTCATTGGGGAGAATTTAGTCTGATCGTTCACAGTAAACCAACCTAGTATGGGTGACCCTGACTAGTAAAGCTTTGCTGATCTTGGTGATACACAAACCCTTTCGCCACATTAAGGTATTCCCACTCAGAACGGGACATATTATATACATAGACATTATATATATATACATACATATATACAGTGTTTTATTATTAAAAAAAATATTTTATAATATATATTCAATTTCTCCCAATCCGTATCAGCATCTGTGTTTCAACATTTATGCCTCTTTCCATATATATATATATATATATATATATATATATATATATATATATATATGTGTGTGTGTGTGTGTGTGCATATATAGCCTATATGTGTGTACATATATATATATATATATATATATATATATATATATATATATGTGTGTGTGTGTGTGTGTGTGTGTGTTGTGTACGATCATGGGGAGAGAGAGAGAGAGAGAGAGAGAGAGAGAGAGAGAGAGAGAGAGAGAGAGAGAGAGAGATGAGAGCTAGTTTAGCTAACCATCGCACTAAAATCACAAAGTAATTAATGATTCCAGGCCTACGACGATTAAACCTACGTTTAGTTGTAGTTGTAATCTCCCTGCTAACGATAACACTTATTACAAATTTCGTAACCTGAGGCCATTTACTTTATATTTCAGTCATTCAGTCATCTGTATATTAATTTTCAATTTAATTCTACCAAACCTATACTGCATACATCCTCTTTTGTCTTCATATTAATGTACTACTCTACTTATACAGCCTCTTTACATCATTAAAGAAATATATAAAAGAATACATAAGTAATTACAATACGGTGGAAGCCGGATTTCATGCAGTATTGTAAAAATAGTTTTCACAGTATATGAAACAAATCTCATTTAAATTAAAAATTATATTATTAATATTAATTACTAGCTAAGTTACATCCCTAGTTGGCAATGCAAGATGCTATAAGCCTAAGTGCTCCAACAAGGAAAATAGCTCATTGAGGTAAGGAAATAAGGAAACGGAATAATGTGCCTGAGTGTACCCTCAAGACAGAGAAATCTTAACCCAGGACAGTGGGAGACCATGTTACAGAGGCTGTGGCACTACCCAAGACTAGAGAACAATGGTTTGATTTTCGACTGTCCTCCTAGAGGAGCCGCTTATCATAACTAAAGTCTCTTTTCTACCCCTACCATGTGGTACGTTACCACTGAACAATTGCAATGCAATAGTTAATTTCGTGAGTGAAGAAACTTATATCGATTGTCTTAGAATAGTTAGGTGTATAACGAAATAGGTCAATCTATTCGGTGTATAAGAAAGCAAAGGAAAATGAGCCATAACGAGAGAGGGATCCAATACATTATCTGGCTAGTCAAAGGATCCAATAACTCTCTTGCGGTAGTATCTCAACAGTGCCTTGGCCAAACTACTGTACTACCTGCAGTATATAAAATTTTAAAGTGATAAATATCTGCCTCTAGAGGCTGCTAAAGGGGATTTGACAAAGGTAAAATCTATTTTTGGGAGAGATATCCATGTCGTCCTGATGGAAGTTCCCCATTGACAGCTTTCTACTTGGGATATTTCCTGCGAGTGATATACCACAGAATTTTATCAGTAGAGGTATCACAGGGTTACTATTCCTGGCGCAAATATCCAGAAAGATATCGTGTACGTAACAGGGACGTACTTAAACACGCCTATCCTTCCGGGAATAGAGTTAACCTTGTCTCGAAGGATATGGGATAGGATTTATAAAAAATTTGTTTACTTAATACGTTTATAGATTCGAACGGGTTGTACTATCGCACAATACGGAGTCAAAACTATTTTAACAAGTACAGTACATTCTAATTGGAAATCGGAGGAGTGTCAAAGCAAAGAGAAGCAATTCTGTAACCCTGCTTTAAGCCTTATATTTCCCTTTTTTATTGATAACTTACTATACTTGGGAGAAAAGGGTTCACAACTCTATCAGCCCTACGATTAAAAATAATAAATCAGTGAGGAAATTGATTTAAGTCTTCTTTTTGGGGAAGCCAGTTGCAATAGGAGTACGGCATGTCTACATTCAATCCCCACCAAGTCCATACCCCCTCTCTCTGTGTGATGATGTTTCAAATTTTAAGAATTAACATTTATTGGTCAGTACACACACACACAATCTCTCTCTCTCTCTCTCTCTCTCTCTCTCTCTCTCTCTCTCTCTCTCTCTCTCTCTCTAAGAATTTACATTTATTGATCGATAGACTCAACTCTCTCTCTCTCTCTCTCTCTCTCTCTCTCTCTCTCTCTCTCTCTCTCTCTCTCTCTCTCTCTCTCTCTCTCTCTCTCTAAGAATTTACATTTATTGATCGATAGACTCAACTCTCTCTCTCTCTCTCTCTCTCTCTCTCTCTCTCTCTCTCTCTCTCTCTCTCTCTCTCTCTCACATATACAAACAAACACACACACAGATACAGATGCAAATACACACACACACACATACACACACAGCCTCCTTTGTGCTTGCGATTTAATTCGCCAGTCAGACATATCTTGGCTGGCTTCAACCAACCCAGCATTTAGCCGAAGGGTCTAATGAATAGGATACCCCGTGTGGGCGCCATATTTATGAATCAGGGTGGGCATGAACGATACGGGGGCGTGGTGCTTTTGTGGGAGCGATAGATACTGTTATTTAGGATTGACTTCGCTTTATGCATGGACTGCAAGGGTTCTGAGTACACGCACTGCGCCCACTGGCTCTCGCAAAGGAAGCACATATATTCATACATGTGAGCTGGCAAAAGGCATTACTGGCGTCTGCTCACAGTATCATTATATACGTGTATATATATATATAAATATATATATATATATATATATATATATATATACTATATAATAGTATATAATATATTCATATAATTCTATGCATAAGTAGACACACCCACACGCATTACAAATATAGATGTTTACATATGAGAATATCTATATCTATATATATTTATTTATATATATATATATATCTATATATAAATATATATATGTACACACACATATATACAATATATATATACAGTATATATATATATACTGTATATATATATACATATATATATATACAGTATAAAAATAATTAAATATATATATATATATATATATATATATATATTAAGACATATATTAGTCTGGCCTTTACATTAATACCATTAGCACTTTAGGAAGCACTAAACTTTGCAACACGAAAGAACTATATCCCTCTAAGACAGTTCTTCCGTACTGGGGGAACAAAATAAAAGGATTCTTGGAAGCTAAGGATTTTAGCAAAGCCAGTGTAAAAATTCAGGTGTTCAGTCACAGGTATCAGTAGTGAAAATGTCCATTATTAAGGAGAGGAGGGAATGCTTGCACGATAAAAATGCGCCGTGCAATTAGTATGGTTGTAGGAAGTGCCCAATGCATTTTCCTACTGGAGAACAGAGAGTAATTTTGTGATAAAGCAAGATGTTGCTGGCTGATGTGGTACTACTTTATTATGGATCCACCTTATTACAGAAGGAAGATTGATTGTGAATATATATTAAGTATGAATGAATATAAAGAATCTTAATACAGAGCAAAGTAGAGGGGCACTCAGTAGAGCGCAAACCTCCTCCGTGGCAGCTTATTTCTCGACCTTTTGCTCGCCTCTTGACCTAACATGTATTTATATGCGTGGATTTTCATGCTCTCAAATATGAACCAAGTTTGAAGTCTCTGTGACAACGATGTCCAAACTTGAGGCAGATTACGTGAATTGAACATTTTGCTTGACCTTGACCTCCCCCTCCCCAACCCAAAATAAAAAAAAAAAAAAAACATTAAAAAAGCCATTCAGAGCAACGATGAGATCTTTTTTCCTTTCACCATGAAGGAACTCCAAGAGGCCATCAACATCCTGAAGCCCGAGAAAGCTGCTGGCCTACAAACAATAACAACCGAAATGATCAGCTATTTCGGCATCAAGAAATTAGAATGGATATTTGCACTCTCTATCAATTATGCAATTAGAAAAAGCAAACGTAGCAGCCTTGTTGAAACCTAAAACATATCATAAACGACTAACAAGGTACAGACCTATTTCCCTCCACTGTACCCTATACAAATTTTATGAGCGCCTGGTTCTGGGTCGCACACAACCTACTGTATATGAAAAACAATGCCCGACCAGGCAGGCTTTAAGCCTTAACGTTCCTGCTTGTGGACAGGTATTGAATCTAACTAATAGAGTATATATAGAGGACGGATTCGTGAATAAACTCATCACTGGTACTGTATTTGTAGACATTACAGCTGCTTACGAATCTATTTAACCACCATGCCTTCCTCAAACTTGCCGAAGTTGTGAAGAACATAACCATCGTTCACTTCATAGAATCCCTTCTGACTAACAGGCACTATTTTGTTGAAATAGATGGTAAACGTAGCATTTGGAGGCTCCAAAAGAATGCATTCCTCTGTTCTAGCTCTTATTCTATTTTACATATATACTGTACACACGAGCAGAATGAATTCAACAACATACGGCGCTTCATCTATGCCTACTAAATTTGCATTGCCATGCATCCCAAAAGCTTGGCAGCAATAGAAGAACGCCTCACTATAGCTCTTGAGGCCCTAACATAGTACTTTGAAAACGGTTCTTTAATGCCAGCCAAGGAAAGGCTCAAGTCTGTACTTTCCATTTAAACAGCCATTTGGCAAACAAAACTCTGAACATCAAATGGTGACGTGAAAATATTGAATCAAATAGCTCACTTATTTTGGTTTAACTCTGGACATAACAATTTCCTTCAAACATGTGGAAAAGCTAAATAAAAAAACTGTCGAGTTGTAACAGTTTATTGGCTAAGCTGGCAAATTCAAAGTGGGGTGCTGACTTAGTTTCCTTGAGGCTATAAGCAGTATGCTCTGGGTGCTGTGCTATTGAACAGCCAGATAGTGATCTCCCATATGGCCCAAGTCTTGTCATGCTTGGAAGGTTGATTCTAAACTCAACAAAGCAGGTCGCCTTATCACAGGCAACCTAAAGCCAGCACCTCCTCTAGCCCTCCACAAGCTAGCAGAAATTTGTCCGCCATTCATAAGACGTGAAGCAATCAGTAAAGCGACCGAGAGAGAGAGAGAGAGAGAGAGAGAGAGAGAGAGAGAGAGAGAGAGAGAAGCAATTGTTTAAGAACAGGCACTCTCTCCACTACCACCAAGGATTGCAGCCAAGACTTTAGTCAAGTAAGCGCCTTGCAACTCGACTGCCTTAGCAATGAATCTCTACGGACCTACAGATTTAGACAATGGACTACTCTGAATACCATGAGTGGAAAACGTCCATTTCTCTTCAGTCACCTAACAACCGTATGTTATCTGGAAGTATTGCTATCATTATTATTCTTATTACTACTGCCATTTTTCATTATCATCACTAACAATAGGAGCCAAGCTGCAATAATAATTAACACTACAGATTACTGTTGGCCAGGGGGTCCCAAATGGGAAAGGAGCTGAGAATAGAGGGAAAAATGTAGAAGTAATTGCAAACTATAAAAGATATAAAAAAAGTTAACAAAACAATAGATTATTAACGAAGCAAAGTAAAAAGCTAATCTTCAGATAAAATATGAAACATGACTACAACACAAAATTATATTGCCGTAAGTTTAAACAGGCACGACGTGCAAACTAATGCATTCTAGATAAGACCAAGGCCTATAAAATAAGATAAGATTATATGCATGGATGGTCCACATTTGCTGTCAATTTCCTTCGTTAGTAAGAACTGTCAACCTCCTATCACTAATTTATGAAGCTTTTCCTTACTAACCCAGTCTGTATCATCTCGGAACAATTTTTACAACAAACATGTTATTCACCCGCGTACATAGGTTAACATAAGCTAAGATTCCATTGTAGAAACCTTTCGCATTTTGTTGCTTGGCATATGTCCTAATCAGAAGCAGAATACTACACAAAATATATCCGTGATAAATTCATTTTATCAAAGGGAAGCTATGAGTACTCAATATACTTGCACATACTCTACAAACATACATGCATACATACATACATACATACATACATACATACATATATATATATATATATATATAGCACTACATACATGCCAGGTCCAAACCATAGCCCTCTTCTTGTTGTTTTACCCTGAGTTATATAATTATCACCATATGTATAATATAGATATATATATATATATATATATATATATATATATATATATATATATATATATATATATATACATAATGAATAAATAATATCTTAGTGGCGTCCAATAATTGAAGACAACATTCCAACGGAAAAGCTAGGATTCACATAGATTTCAGGTTAAAAGAAAATGGAGAAACGTAAATGCAGTTTTCCTCTTAACCTGGAAATTATTTGAAGCCTTGATTTTCCGGAGACAATGTCTTCGATTTTTGAACTCCACCAAGATATTATCTATTCATTATAAACGTAAAGTAGTATGCCCAAGTATATACCGTATATTTATATGTATAGTTATACATAATATTTATAGCATTCTACTTTTCCAACTAGGGTTGTAGCTTAGCAAGTAATAATAATAATAATGATAATATATATGTATATATATAATATATATACAGTGTATATATACATATATATATTATATATACATGTGTGCATGTTTATGTTTATGTATATATATATATATATATATATATATATATATATATATATATATATATATATATATATATATATATATATATATATATATATATATATATATATATATATATATATATATATATATATATATATATATATATAAATATATATATATATATATATATATATATATAAATGATATATATATAAATATATATATATATATATATATATATATACACGGTATATATATATATATATATATATATATATATATATATATATACACATGTTTCACATATATACATATACAGTATATATATATATACATATATATATTTATATATACCGTGTATATATATATACATCTCTCTCTCTCTCTCTCTCTCTCTCTCTCTCTCTCTCTCTCTCTCTCTCTCTCATATATATATATATATATATATATATATATATATATATACTATATTTATATATATATATATATATTTATATAGTGTATATATATACATACACAAACATACACACATATATATATAATATATATATATATACTGTATATATATTATATACATACATATATATTTTATCATTATTATTATTATTACTTGCTAAGCTACAACCCTAGTTGGAAAAGCAGAATGGTATAAACCAGGGGGCCCTAACAGGAAAATAGCCCAGTGAAGAAAGGAAACAAGGAAAAATAAAACATTTTAAGAACACTAACAACATTAAAATAAATATTTCCTATATAAACTATGAAGAATTTAACAAAACAAGAAGAGAAATTAAATAAAATAGTGTGCCCGAGTGTACCCTCAAGCAAGAGAACTCTAACCCAAGACAGTGGAAGACCACGATACAGAGGCTATGGCACTCCCAAAGACTAGAGAACAATGGTTTGATTTTGGAGTGTCCTTCTCCTAGAAGAGCTGCTTACCATAGCTAAAGTCTCTTCTACCCTTACCAAGAGGAAAGTAGCCACTGAACAATTACAGTGCAGTAGTTAACCCCTTGGGTTAAGAGGAATTTTTTGGTAATCTTAGTGTTGTCAAGTGTATGAAGACAGAGGAGAATCTGTAAAGAATAGGCCAGACTATTTGGTGTATGTATAGGGAAAGGGAAAGAGAACCGTAACCAGTGAGAACGACCAAATGAAGTACTGTCTGGTCAGTCAAAGGACCCCATAACTCTCTAGTGGTAGTATCTCAACGGGTGGCTGGTGCCCTGGCCAACCTATTACCTTGCACTGCATATATATATATATATATATATATATATATATATATATATATATATATATATATATATATATATGTGTGTGTGTGTGTATATATATATATAAGAATATATATTATATGTATATATATATGTATATATATACATATATATATATATATATATATATATATATATATATATATATATATACACGCACAAATGCGTGTGACCATTTATTGTATATTTGAGAGAGAGAGAGAGAGAGAGAGAGAGAGAGAGAGAGAGAGAGAGAGATATTCAAGCAGACCTTTCTACTTCCATTGGTCTATACAAAATATCTATCTCTCTCTCTCTCTCTCTCTCTCTCTCTCTCTCTCTCTCTCTCTCTCTCTCTCTCTCTCTCTCTTATACTGAGTATCTCATCTATATGAAACGCTCTCAAACAGTTGTTATTCCCAGCAACCACACCCTCACACCTTCAAGTGGTTCTCTTCAAAGAAGTGAACAAAGAAAGGGGTTTGTAATGAACTCTTCGGAGACGGAGGAAGATGGGGAGAGAAAGATGGCAATGATGTGAGCAAGAGCATAAGAAGGGTATAGAAGGGGAGCATAAAATTGAAGGGTTTATTAGTCATTGACTGACAGGTTAATGTATTAAATTAGGTCGACAAAGCTAAACTACAATAATTTAAAAATTTAAATTACAGAAAATTTTCGTGCAAATATATATACAGTATGTATATATATATATATATATATATATATATATATATATATATATATATATATATATATATATATATATATATATATATATATATATAAATATATATATATATATATATATATATATACAGTATATGTTCTAATATATACATTCAATTTCTCCCAGTCCGTAGGAGTATCCGTGTTTTTAGTACACCTATGTCATTTTTAATATATATATATATATATATATATATATATATATATATATATATATGTATATGTACAGTATATGTATATATATATACATATGAATATATAAATATATATACATAAATATATAAATATATAAATATATAAACATATAAATATATATATATAAATATATAAATATATATAAATATCTATACATATATAGATATATAAATATATATAAATAAATATATATATATATATATATATATATATATATATAAATATATATATATATAAATATATAAATATATAAATACATAATTACATATTAATGTATAAATATATATATAAATATATAAATATATATATATATATATATATATATATATATGTGTGTGTGTGTGTGTGTGTGTGTGTGCATGCTCTCCTGCCTGGTCTTCATCTGTTGAATCTCATTTTCATTAGCTGAACAAAAAACTTGCAGTAAATTTTCTATCCCTGTTATTCAGTTATATGTACATTTTCCATAAGATTTTTCATAATACTGACAATCCTTTGCATTCAGATCTCCACAGACCGTATCACCTGTTCTTGTACATAGTACTAGGAATGTAATTTTATCTAAAAGCCTTTTCTTATCCATCATAAGTCGCAATACTAAACATTATTCTAAAAGTTTTTATCGAAATGTTACTAAACTGTTCAATGATCATCTTATCTGTAAGCCCCGTATGATTGATCGAACTTCATACGTTCAAAGTTGTTACTAATGCTTTTCTGTTAAATAGGTTGACGTGAATATCGTTGCATAGTTTATATAAAACTTAATCTATTCTAAATTTCTTACTGATCTTAATAGATTTAATTATTTTTTCATCGCTTCCCAATTAAGGTTTATTCTTTATTTCTCAAATTCTTTTCGCACTGGTTTGTTGTCCCTGTGGTAGCCCTAGGGTTTTCAACATTCAGCTTTTCCAATAGGGGCTGCAGCTTAAATAATAATAATAATAATAATAATAATAATAATAATAATAATAATAATAATAATCATAATAATAATAATAATAATAATCTTCCCTTTTGGCCTCAAAAACTAGCTTCAGACATGTCCTTATTCATGTCTGGGGACTGATGATTATGGGCAGTTGACTCTCATCGGCCACTGCAAACCAACCTAGTATGGGTGCCCCTGACTTGTACAGAGAGAGAGAGAGAGAGAGAGAGAGAGAGAGAGAGAGAGAGAGAGAATGCATTTATTCGGAGAAACATGTTTTATTGTTATGTCACGCCTAAACGCTACAAGTAATGGCCTTTGATGCTATACCGGAAGTCGGCACTATGACGACTTAGGCCTACGGCATATGGCCTTCCTCGCTACGTCAACTTTGGTTATCAGGTAAACTGGACAAGTGTGACTTCCTGCTCATTCCATCTCGTGCTGCCGAAGAAGAGCAGCAGCAAAACCAAGGATTTAATAATACTAAGCAAGAGTATATACGTGGGAAAAAATGTCCTTCTGTTATTTCATATATACCGTAAATAAATATGAGCAAAGAGACTTAGATAGGCTACCGGTAGGTATAACCTCTCCTATGTAATAAAGAACAGGTATCAAGCTATATATATAATATATATATATATATATATATATATATATATATATATATATATATACATACATACATATGTTTGTATATACATATGTATGATTATAAATGTGTGTGTATATATATATATATATATATATATATATATATATATATATATATTATATACATACATATATGTTTGTATATACACACATACTCACACATTATATATATATATATATATATATATATATATATATATATATATATATACATATACTTCTTTCCGGTTACGCTCTGTCTCACATCCCTCGGGTAGGAGGGAGTAGACATACCTTGGTGAGAGAGGGTGCGTGAGTGTACATTTCTATCTAAATATTTAGCCGCCTTTTGACAGGTCGCGTATACTAGTATTACATAATACAATACATACCATACACACATTGTTATTATTCAGTTTTCATTAATAACAAAAATCATTTAACAAAATTTTTGAAATACTGAGATAATTCTGATAACGTAACTCGCATATTAGGTTCAGATTTTCTAATATATGAGAACATAAACTGTATTCGGTATTTTTCGAAATATTTTACAGTTATGTACCCGGGCCAACGTACATTACAGTCAAATTCATTAGTTCGCCAAAGGTCTTTTAAATATACTCCCGAGTATATTCAAAGACCTTTGAGTCTCCCGACACTCACTAACTATAACTTATACTATGTCAGTGGCCTTTTGAATTTGACTTTCACTATCTTGGGTTAGAGTTCTCTTGCTTGAGGGTACACTTGGGCACGCTGATTTCTCTTCCTCTTGCTTTGTTGAAGTTTTTATAATTTAAAAAAGAAATACTTAATGTTGTTACTGTTCTTAAAATATTTTGTTTTTCCTTTTTTCCTTTCCTCACTGGGCTATTTTCCCTGTTGGGGCCCCTGGACTTATAGCATCCTGCTTTTCCATACAGGGTTGTAGCTTAGCAAGTAATAATAATAATAATAATAATAATAATAATAATAATAATAATAATAATCCTGCGATGCAAAACCTGAAGTAATTCACTGCGAGGTTGAAGCGGAGAACTTTTTTTCTTACGAGTGGTTAATATTGTGGTGATAAAAGACTTACTTAAGGAACTTTAGTTCCCCATTTATGTATACAATTGTGATGCCAAATTTCAAAATTTGACCTGGCAACCCTCAAAAGTCTATCAACATTAAATTCTGGAGAAGAAAAAGAATGAGAGCAATCATACGAAATAGGATTAATTTTATTAGAACTACCCAACGAATGTGTGGTTAGAATCTAAACGAATTCCTAGACGAGGCAGAGTTGCATAGAGATCTTTCAATGCTCGGTTATAGAATTGAGTAAGGAATCATGAATATGGTATATTCGTTCACTACGTTGAGTCCTATATAAGGTAGGTATGGTTGAAAAATAGAAGGTAGCACCTTCTGGAGCACTTAATTCAAAGTAGATAATGAAAAAGTAAAAAAAATTCAAAAGTAAAAAAAATATGTAACATACCTTGTTACTCTAATATTCTATATATGTCAGCTATTATAGTAATACAGGGAGGCATATAGTAAATCTTATTGAAAGAAATCGTCCACTAACATTTTTCTATGGTATGTCATTACAACATAACGTATTTGTTCATTTCCTTAAGCAATGTGTGTATACACCAGGATTTTAAATCATATTTTGTACATATCAATTTTTTTACTTCATTTCAAAATTACAAAAATAGTGAAATATGTTTTGAGATACACCCTTTCATATCTTGCATATCATAATTTTCAAGAAATATTAAATAACATCAAAATGTGCTGGAACATTACCTGCTATACGTCAGAAGTTCAAACTTGCAGCAAATGATTTTATGTTGAACAGGCTGACGTAAGTCCTTTTTGTACTCATATATGAAATATCTGTTTTGATGTTACTGTTTTCAAAATATCTTATTTTAATTGTTCATTATTTCTCATATCAGTTTTTTTTTTGTTCTTTCCACCCAGGGCTATTTTACCCTGTAGGACCCCTTGGGCTTATAGTATCTTGCTTTTCCAACTAGGGTAGTAGTTTAGATAATGATAATGATAATGATAATGATGATGATAATGATCATAATAATAATAATAATAATAATAATAATAATAATAATAATAATAATAATAATAATAATAATAATAATAATAATAATATGCTTATATGAACTTATTTCTTCAAGAAAGTTTTCAATTTACCTTCGAATGGAAAGAACAAGCGCTTAAGTTTTCTAATGGTACATTCATTGCTAATACAATTGGTTTTCATAATAGAGTTAACCCAACCATTTGAAAGAAGACTGATGCGTCGCTTTCCTTTGGCTCTAATAACTATAAATACCAGGTACAGGATATGTATGCTCAATACATACAAACATGACCACATATCTATACATGCACTGTATATATATATATATATATATATATATATATATACTTATATATATATATATATATATATATATATATATATATATATATATATACACTGTATATCTACATACACATACAGTACAACATATACACAAGTACATATACAGTATACATACACACTTACACACACACATATATATACATTTATATATACATAAATATACATATATATACAGTATATATACAGTATATATATACATACATATATATATATATATATATATATATATATATCCATACATACATACATATTCACACACACACATTATATATATATATATATATATATATATATATATATATATATATATATATATATATATATATATACATATAAGTAATTTGTTAAGCCACAAATACCCTTTAACATCGAATTCGTTCTGTCATGGGATCTCGAACCCATGGGCAAAATCCTTTAATGATAAATATTTCTGTCGGGCCAAGGTATGTATGTATGTATGTATGTATCTATGTATAAGTGAATGTTTAGATAAGCACATATATTGATATCACGTAGATAATAAATCAATAGTAAATAATAATGCGAGTAGGGAGTTTATTTTTCTTTTCATAAAATCTATGGGATGGAACGTGGGATAAAAAAGATGCCTTTTGAAAACCATTTATCCAACACTGGATTTAATATTCTTTCTACTACGTTGTCTATGGTTACGATATTCGTCAGAACTTCATCTTGATAAACATGTTTTTATATAATGAGAGGGTGATTAAATTTACTAGGATTTATCGAATTGAACGGAACAAATTGTTATGCCAAATAATTGATACAATTTACTAACGAATATTTGAAATTCTATTAAATTTGTGGCTTAATGCGACGAATAAAAATTAAAATATTTTCCTAAATTGTTTTCATATACATACGAAATATATTTACTGTGGATGGAAGACTAGATGCTATAGAAATAAAAGACGCATTAATAAGCATATTGTTGCAATTCTTTTCCGTTTGCTAAAATAGTTGCTTATTTCAATTTACAACGAACGTATAAATCTAAATGTTAGATCTTAAAGTACGTCATTCATCTGCCAAAAAGTAGGACGAGGGGAAACTAGAGACGCATAAAGATTAGAAATCTTATTAATGAAATGGAATTAGATTTATGCTTATTAACTGAGGGAAATATTAGTGATAACTCAGATTCAGGAGATGACGCCGTGTAGAAAAACCTGAAGACTTATCTCTTTGGAAAGTGTTATAATAGTGATCAGAAAACTATTAAGCCTGAATACAAATGCTAGCGAATAACTGAAAAGATACAGAGCAAAATATAAACTGGAAAGAAATTATTTTCACACATCAAGGCCCGCCTGAACAGACTCTTATTGTCTGATGGAGGTCGAGAAATAAACCCGTAAAAGTAAAAGTAAGCAGACGATAACACCATTTTCCAGCCAGTTTTCGAAACTGGAATAACGAAATAGTAGAGATTGCACGAATTAGCTTAGCAATCAATCTTCGATATGTTATCATCACTATCAAAATACTAATGTTGGAATACTTCGTTGAATAGAAATTTCCTTCAAAAAGACCGCCTCAATAGTTTACTTAAATCAATAATACAGTTTCTGAATTGAAATAGAACTAAACAAAAACGAGAAGTGAATGACATACTTATGTGAATAATACTTTCTGCATTTGAACAAACCTAAACATACCTAACAAGAGTAAAACTTCTTAAAAGGGTACTTACCACCATCATGGGCTGTGGCGAACATCTGAAAAATGCGTAATAAATAAAATTACTAAATTAATATAATTGGAATGGATAAAAAATATAATAAAATAGGTTAAAGTAGTTCAGTGAAAAGCAATTAGAATAGGCAGATTATTACGGAGCAAATCTCGGATCGCCAAATAAAGACAGTTGGTAATACCTGAAATAAAAGGGTATGAGTAAAGAATTGTATCTTACTTCATCACAAAGTAGAAAAAATAGGCCAAAAGAATTATATGTATAGCCTAATATAGCCTTTGAGGTATCAAAATCTCACAGACCAAATGGGTAAAAAAGAACAATTTCAGTCTAAGGCAATAAAAGCATAGATTTATAACAACTTCTGAAGCAATGGTTAAGAGGAACTACCAAAACCACTCTAAATGTATCACCTCTAAAAAAAAAATAAAAAGGAAAAAAAATATATTGAGGCTGAAGAAACTAATAACATAAATGTCCAAAGCTGGCGTCGGAAGTGATGGTCTGTAATCTAAAATGACAGCATCTTAGAAAAAAAAAGGTAAATGAGAAGACTGCTTCAAATCTCAAGACCCTGGAATCATTGAATACTAATAAAAGATATGAAAGTTGGTCATTGTGAAATGGGCATTTTACCTCAATTGCAATTCTTCTCTCAAGCGGATAACAACTGCGCTGTAATTATTCAGTGACTGCTTTCCTCTTGGTAAGGGTAGAAGAGATTCTTTAGCTATGGTAAGCAGCTCTTCTAGGAGAAGGACACTCCACAATCAATCAATAGTTTTCTTTTCTTGGGTAGTGCTGTAGCCTCTATACCATGGTCTCCCACTCTCTTGAGTTAGAGATCTCTTACTTGAGGGTACATTCGGGCACATTATTTTATCTTATTTCTCTTCCTATTGTTATATGAAGATTTATAATTTATACACGAAAGATTTATTTTAATATTATTTTTCTTAAACTTCTCGTTGTTTATTTCCTTATTTCCTTTCCTTACTGGGCTACTTTCCCTACTGGAGCCCTTGGGCTTATAGCTTCCTGCTTTTCCAACTAAGGTTATAGCTTAGAAAATAATAATAATAATAAAAATATTAATAATAATAATAATAATAATAATAATAATCTTTATTAGCCTTATTCTTATTATCATTATTATTATCATAAGTTGTATTTCTACGAGTCTCTATTTACAGATGATTCAAATGAAAGAATCGGTAAATGTGGGCCGAAAGTCAAGGAAATCTTTTGAGAGAAATTACAGACAATTTTCTCAATGTCACGGCTTTCTGACTTGAAATGACATTTCAGTTTAGAATGCCTACACATAATTGGTATAGATGGGGTCAGATTAAGTCTACCGTTTATATATATATATATATATATATATATATATATATATATATATATATATATATATATATATATATATATATATATATATATAAATTTATATAATATATATATATAAATTTATATAATATATATATATATTTATATAATATATATATATATTTATATAATATATATATATATATATATATATATATATATATATATATATATTTATATATATAATATATATATATATATATATGTATATAAAGAGAGAGAGAGAGAGAGAGAGAGAGAGAGAGAGAGAGAGAGAGAGAGAGAGATGATAAATTTCGCACATTTAGACGTGTTTTTCATATTCAATTGAGCCATAAATTTTACTCCTCCTAATATCTGGATTCTCTCTTTATCTCGGGATCAGAGACCCAAGGGGGAATCTGGTCAGCCGGAGAGTCGAACCCGGGACCAAGAAACTGAGGTGGCAGTGACATACCATCTAGCCACTTTCCCTAAAAAGAAACGCATTTAATCAGATGATTCTACCAGTATTAACCTATGCATAAAAAAATTGGAGCACTGCTAAAGCCTTAGAACACAAGCTTAGTTACAACTCAAAGAGCTCTGGGAAGATTAAAGATGGGAATAATACTAAGAGACAGAAAAGAAAGCAACATGGATACGAGAACAAACTAAAATAGAGGATAATCTAACAAGTAAAATAAAAAGAAATGGATAAGGACAGGACATATAATGAGAATGACAGATAATAGATGAATATTAAGAAACAACAGGATGGGTCGGACTTATTCTGATGTTTTTCTAGTCTAAAGATTGCAAAATAAGCAAGGGAAGGAAGAGAAGACGATGGATTGACAAACTAAGACTGTTTGCGGGTATAAACTGGAATAAAAAGAAAAAAAAAAACAGACGCGAGTGGAAGGACATGTCTGAGGCCTTTATCCTACAGCGGACTAATAATGGCTTATGACATATATTTCATATATATATATATATATATATATATATATATATATATATATATATATATATATATTCAAATAAGCCATATATATTTTTGATACATTAATGTCTGGATTCTCTTAACGACCTCGGGATCAGAGCCCCAGGCGAAATCACACAAAGACAAGAGCTTGGCTCCGGCCGGGAATCGAACCCTGGTCGGCAAGCTTGTATAGACAGTGACTAAGCCACTTGGCCACGAAGAAAGATAAAAGTCAATGACAATTCTTCTGTACTTATACCTGTCGAATTCAGGTATTTTGTACTTAGAATTGAAATAAAAAATATATATGGCTTATTTGAATATGAAAAACACGTAAAACTGTGCAAAATTTATCATTATATATATATATATATATATATATATATATATCGGTATATGGGATTTATAATTTTGGAATTAATTTCATTTGCAGATGATGTTACAAATTATACAGTATATAACAGGATTATGATTATTATTTTATTTGTTTTTGCGTAAAATGTATTTATAATCCCTAAATTCGTTCAAGGTATAGTAGAGCATAATGATGCAAATGCTAGTGCTGCACAAAGCAAACAGTATAAACTCGACGTTACGAACCAGCTTTTAATGTTTTGAATATCATAAAAGACCTCGTAAAGTTATACGGGTTTCGCGGCCTCGTTTATGGATAGTTTTCCTGGATGCCTCCGAGCCTGCGCTTTCGTCTAGTTTTCCAGTTTTCCAAATATAATTTCATGTTTGTATGAGTGTCTAGATTTGCAGGAGTTTCTTTGAATTCGATTGAGAAAGATCCAAGAAATGAAATAAGGGTAAATTACTGCAAAATGAGACTGAAACCGGCTCGATTTTTTTTTTTTTTTTTTTTTTGCCATCACATGACATGAACTAAGGATAAATTACGGCAAATGAAGACTAAAAACTGGCTCTGGGAGCTGATAATTTTTTTTTTTGTATCACAAAAAAAATCTATTCAGAATTTTAATATATATTCTACTGATTAATGAAATAAAAGGTATTTGTCAGCAGAGGTATAATTTCTAGGATTAATTGACGATCTATTATATGGCTGTGAGAGCGTTTGTCAAAATTCTTATCACTCTTTAGAAGGATCTCTTAGTATTCAAGAAGTCTTTCTGAGGAGAGTCCGTCAATCCACTCTATCTTTCTTCAAGAGTTCTTCGCGAGAGCATGTCCTGTTATCGTGTCGGTTTATTAGCTTGTCTAAAACTCGTTTGCGTCTGCTTATCTGTTAAGGCAAGCTTTGAATATAGCTGTCTTCTTAGCCCTCAGTCTCTGTCTACAGGCACGTCCCATACCTCTGGCTGCATCTTTCTATTTGTCCAGCGAAGGTTCGACAATGCGTAAACTTGTCAGTTGGTCATAGTTTGGTAGTGTCTTTCGAATTAACTCTCAGCTTAAACTTCAGTTCTCTGTCTGTCTGTCTGTCTAAAATTCAAATCTGTTGCCCTCTGTCTGTTTGTATGTTCTCTATTTCTATCTGTCGGTATGTCTAAATTTCAAATCTGTCTGCATGTCTGGCTATCTTCTATTTCCGTCTGTTTGTCTGTCTGTCTAAACTTCAAATCTGTCTGTCTGTCTAAACTCCTTTATCTGTCTGTTTGTCTGTCTGCCTAAACTTCAAATCTGTCTGCCTGTTCTCCATTTTTGTCTGTCTTCCTGTCTAAACTTCAAATCTCTCTACCTGCCCACCATTTCTGTCTGTCTGCCTATCTAAACTTCAAATTTGTCTGTCTGTCTAAACTTCAAATCTATCTGTCTGTCTAAACTTCAAATCTCTCTACCTGCCCACCATTTCTGTCTGTCTGCCTAGCTAAACTTCAAATTTGTCTGTCTAAATTTCAAATCTCTGTTTGTCTGTCTAACCTTAAATTCTATCTATCTGTCGGTCTAAACTTCAAATCTATCTGTCTGTCTAAACTTCAAATTTATCTGTCTGTCTGTCTAAACTTCAAATCTCTGTTTGTCTGTCTAAACTTCAAATCTATATGTCTGTCTGTCTGATCTTCAAATCTATCAGTCTGTCCTCCATTTCTGTCTGTCTGCCTAAACTTCAAATCTATATCTGTCTGCCTAAACTTCAAATCTATATCTGTCTGCCTAAACTTCAAATCTATATCTGTCTGTCTAAACTTCAAATCTATATCTGTCTGTCTAAACTTTAAATCTATCTATCTGTTTGTATAACTTCAAATCTATCTGTCTGTCTAAACTTCAAATCTAACTGTCTGTCTGTATAAATTTCAAATCTACCTGTCTGTCTCTCTACACTTCAAATCTATCTGCCTGTCTGTATAAACTTCAAATCTATCTGTCTGTCCACCGTTCTGTCTGTATGTCTTGTCTAAACTTCAAATCTGTCTCCCTGTCCTCCATTTCTGTCTGTCTACCTGTCCTCCATTTTTGTCTGTCTACTTGTCTAAACTTCAAATCTATGTCCGTCTAAACTTCAAATCTATCTATCTGTCTAAACTTCAAATCTGTTTATCTGTCTGTATAAACTTCTAATCTATCTGTCTGTCCTCCATTTCTGGCTGTATGTCTTGTCCAAACTTCAAATCTGTCTACCTGTCCTCCATTTCAGTCTGTCTACCTGTCCACCTATTTTGTCTATCTACCTGTCCACCATTTTTGTCTGTGTACCTGTTTAAACTTCAAATGTGTTTATCGGTCTGCCTAGACTTCAAATCTGTTTATCTGTCTGTCTAAACTTCAAATCTATCTGTCTGTCTAAACTTCAAATCTATCTGTCTGTCTAAACTTCAAATCTATCTTTGTCTGTCTAAACTTCAAATCTACCTGTCTGTCTGTCTAAACTTCAAATCTACCTGTCTGTCTATATAAACTTCAAATCTATCTGTCTATCCTCCATTTCTGTCTGTATGTCTTGTCTAAACTCCAAACCTGTCTACCTGTCTTCCATTTGTCTGTCTACCTGTCCTCCATTTTTGTCAGTCGTCCTGTCCTTCATTTTTGTCTGTGTACCTGTTTAAACTTCAAATGTGTTTATCTGTCTGCCAAAACTTCAAATGTGTTCATCTGTCTGCCAAAACTTCAAATGTGTTCATCTGTCTGCCTAAACTTCAAATCTGTCTATCTGTCTTTCTAAACTTCAAATCTCTCTCTCTCTCTCTCTCTCTAAACTTCAAATCTGTCTGTCTGTCTGTCTGTATAAACTACAAATCTAACTGTCTGTCCTCCATTTCTGTCTGTATGTCTTGTCTAAACTCAAATCTGTCTACCTGTCTTCCATTTCTGTCTGTCTACCTGTCCTCCATTTTTATCTGTCTTCCTGTCCTCCATTTTTGTCTATGTACCTGTTTAAACTTCAAATCTGTTTATCTGTCTGTGCAAACTTCAAAACTGTTTTTTGCCTAAACTTCAAATCTATCTGTCAGTCTAAACTTCAAATCTATCTCTCTGTCTACACTTCAAATCTATCTTTTTGTCTGTCTAAACTTCAAATCTGCCCGTCAGTCAGTCTGTCTGTCTGTCCTCCAACTCCGTCCCGCCCCGTGACTCACACACTCGAAGCTTCCGCCTGGCGTTCATCCTCGCAGAAATAAAGAGTCGGGGGAATTATTTCGGGCTGTTACATAAATCCATCGCGAGAGGCGCCACGCTCTCCTAATGTCCCATTCGTCACCGTCTCATTTGAATATAACTATGGTTATTAAAGACCAAAATGACATCCTCCGTCTCACATACAAAGCTCGAAATTGCAACTTTGCGATCTGTATTGCAATTTCTTCCGAGTGGGGAGGGGGAGGGAGGGGGAGGGGGGGGGTGTCGACGGATTGTGTGGTACCATTAGGTTGCGTACAAACGGCAATTTTTGAGTATAATTACCTTTGCTGTGACATGGGAATACTCATTCATTACGGGGAAAACGTTGTTTTGTGGCATTACAAAGTGGCGTGTATTGAAATTTACATGATTTTTCGAACAATGCTGTAATTAAAAAGATGAAAAACTTATAATTATCTTATTTTGTTCAATGGATGTAGTAACTAAATAATTTACGACGTAATTATTTTGTCACCTTGAAAAAGCAGGAAAAAAATGCAGTTTTTACAGTTTTAATATGAAAGATCAAATTCATTGTTGTTACTGTTCTTAAAATATTCTATTTTGATTGTTCATTACCTGTCTTGTAGTTTATTTCCTTATTTCATTTCATCACTGGGCTATTTTTCCATGTTGGTGCACTTGGCCTCACGGCATCCTGCTTTTCCAATTAAAGTTATAGTTTAAGCTTGTAATAATAATAATAATAATAATAATAATAATAATAATAATAATAATAATAATAACAACAACAAGGGAAATGAGAATAAATGCTGAATTTATGTAGTGACGACAAAACTACAAGGAACATTATTAGTTTGTTAACTATTAAGTCCTCGAAATCTAATCCTCTTATAACAAATTTTTACCAAATTTACGAAACATATTGTATGAAAATCAAGAACCGTAAAAAAACACATGGCAAATGGGCGTAATTTTCAAAACGTAAAATTTCGCTGAAGATTACATCCGCATTACTTGATGTACATCTGAAAAACGTAAAATGAACTACGGCAATTTGGAGGCAAAAGGCGCACATAACACATTCATAACATAGTACTTAATTCCACATCCAAATAACTTCTAACCGAGGTGTATGGCGTCTCACGCGGGACTGTTATTAAGGTAAGGAAACAGGACTGAAGTAGTTTATGGTGATGGGAGAACAGATGCATCGTTTACAGAAACCAAAAGCATGATTTTAAGGTAACGGAAACCCAGACATATTTAAGTTAAGGAAAAGCAGGATTGGTTTATGGTGAAGAAAAGTAGGATATGTTTATGGTAAGGAAAAGCAGAATATGTTTATGGTAAGGAAAAGCAGGGCTTGTTTATGGTGAGGAAAAGCAGGGCTTGTTCATGTTAAGAAAAAGCAGGACTTGTTTAGGGTAAGGAAAAGAAGGATTTGTTTATGAAGGAAAATCAAGATTTGCTTATGGTAAGGAAAAAGAGCATTTGTTTCTGGTGAGGAAAAACAGCATTTGTTTCTGGTAAGAAAAATCAGCATTTGTTTCTAGCAAGGAAAAGCAGCTTTTGTTTGTGGTAAGGAAAATCAGGATTTGTTTATGGTACGGCAAAGCAGAATTTGTTCATGGTAAGAACAAGCAGAATTTGCTTTGGTAAGGAAAAGCCGCATTTGTTTTCGTAAGGGAAATCAGGATTTGTTTATGGTAAGGAAAAGCGGATATTGTTTATGGTAAGGAAAAGCTGATATTGTTTATGGTAAGGAAAAACAGCATTTGTTTCTGGTAAGAAAAATCAGCATTTGTTTCTAGCAAGGAAAAGCAGCTTTTGTTTGTGGTAAGGAAAATCAGGATTTGTTTATGGTACGGCAAAGCAGAATTTGTTCATGGTAAGAACAAGCAGAATTTGCTTTGGTAAGGAAAAGCCGCATTTGTTTTCGTAAGGGAAATCAGGATTTGTTTATGGTAAGGAAAAGCGGATATTGTTTATGGTAAGGAAAAACAGCATTTATTTGTGGTAAGAAAAATCAGCATTTGTTTCTAGCAAGGAAAAGCAGCTTTTGTTTGTGGTAAGGAAAATCAGGATTTGTTTATGGTACGGCAAAGCAGAATTTGTTCATGGTAAGAACAAGCAGAATTTGCTTTGGTAAGGAAAAGCCGCATTTGTTTTCGTAAGGGAAATCTGGATTTGTTTATGGTAAGGAAAAGCGGATATTGTTTATGGTAAGGAAAAGCGGATATTGTTCATGGTAAGGAAAAGCGGATATTGTTTATGGTAAGGAAAAGCTGATATTGTTTATGGTAAGGAAAAGCGGATATTGTTTATGGTAAGGAAAAGCAGGATTTGTTTATGGTACGGCAAAGCAGATTTGATTTTTGTTAAGGAAAAAACAGCAATTGCTTTGGTAAGGAGAAGCAGCATTTGTTTTGGTAACGAAACATTTGTTTTGGTTAGGAAAATTAGAATTTGTTTTTGGTAAGCAAAGCAGAATTTGTTTATGGCAAGGAAAAGTGGATCTTTTATGGTAAGGAAAAGTAAAGTTTGTTTATGGTAAAAAAATGCAGAATTTGTTTATGATAAAGAAAAGCATAATTTGTTTATTGCAAAGAACAGCATATTATGTTTATGTTAAGGAAAAGCAGCATTTGTTTTGATAAGGAAAAGCTATTTTTTATGGTAAGAAAAGCAGAATTTATTTATGATATGGCAAAGCAGATTCTGTTCATGGTAAAGAAAAGCAGCATTTGTTTTGGTAAGGAAAAGCTGCATTTGGTTTGGTAAGGAAAAGCAGACTTTGTTTATGAAAACAGATTTTGTTTAGAGCAAGGGAAAGGATCGTTTGTTTTTTATACAAAAAGCATAATTTGTTTATGGTAAAGAAAAGCAAATTTTGTTTATGGTGAGGAAAAAACAGAATCTATTTATGGTACGGCAAAGCAGAATTTGCTTATGGTATGGCAAAGCAGAATCTGTTCATGGTAAGGAAAAGCCGCATTTGCTTTAGTAAAGAAAAGTAGCATTTTTTTATAAGGAAAAACAGCATTTGCTTTAGTAAGGAAAAGTAGCATCTGTTTTGGTAAGGAAAAGCCGCATTTGCTTTAGTAAGGAAAAGTATAATTTTTTTTTTGGTTAGGAAAAAGATTTTTTATGGTAATATAAAGCAGAATTTTGTTTATAGTAAGGCAAAGTAGAATTTGTTTATAGTAAGGAAAATCAGATTTTGTTTAGGATAAGGAAAGGTAAAATCGATCTATGGTAAAAAAAAGCACAATTTGTTCATGGTAAGGAAAAGAGCAGAATTTGTTTATGGTAACGAAAAGCCAAAATTGTTTATAGAAAAGAAAAGCAGATTTTGTTCATGGCAAGGAAAAGCAGAATTTGTTTATGGCAAGGAAATCTAAATTGGTTTATGGTTAGGAAAAGCAGAGTTTGTTTATAATGAAAAAGTAGGATGTCTGTATGGGAAAGAATAACTGGATTTGTTTATGGTAAAAAGACAGAATTTGTTCCTTGTAAAGAAAAAGAAAAATTCAAGTAATAAAATTATTAGTTTATGATAAAGGAATAAAGAATTTGTTTATGGTAAAGAAAAGAAGGATTTGTTTATTGTGAAAATAATAGGATTTATTTATGGTAAACAAACACAGGATTAGTTTATGGTAAAGAAAATCAGGATTTGTTTATGGCAAAGAAAATCAAGATTTGTTTATGGCAAAGAAAAGTAGGATTTGTTTATGGCAAAGAAAATCAGAACTTTTTATGATAAAACTCTGGTCACATTTTTTCGTAATGAAACGCCCGATTATTATATGGTAAAGAAAAGATACCTTGACTCTTCTTTGTTAATGAAAAACCCACTCTTTTAATGGTATTGCTACGCTAGACTTTTTCATGGCGGCAAAAGATTGGATTCTATCATGAAAAATGAATGCTGGTCATCTTTATGGTAACTAAACACTAGACTTTTAATGATAGTCAATGGCCTGACTTTTAATGATAACCAAAGGCGAGACTTTTAATGATAACAAAAGCCAAACTTTTTATGATAACCAAAGGTCAGACTCTTAATGATAACTAAAGTCCGGACTTTGCATGATAACTAAAGGCCGGGCTTTTAAATATAACCAAAGGGCAGACTTTCAACTTTAACCAAAGCCCACACTTTTAATGATCAATAAAGACCACACTTTTAATGATAACCAAATGCCAGACATTTACCGATAACCGAAGGCCAGACTTCTAAGGATAACCAAAGCTAAACTTTTTATAATAACCCAAGTTTAGACTTTTGATGACAACGAAAGGCCAGACTTTTTGGGAAACAAAATGTGGAATTCCTTATGGTTATAAAAGTCTAAATTTTATGAAAACAAACGTTGACCTTAGGCATGGCCAACCAACGCTGGCCTCGGGAACTGTCAAACAATACTTGCCTCAGGCATAGTCAACCATTGCTGGGCCAACCCACGCTGGACCTGGGCAGAGACACCCCAAGCTGGACCCGGGCAGGGCCAACCCACACTGAACCCAGGCAAGACCAACCTTCGCTGGACCCAGGCAGGGCCAACCCACGCTGGACCCAGGCAGGGCCAACCCACGCTGGACCCAGGCAGGGCCAACCCACGCTGGACCCAGGCAAGACCAACCCTCGCTGGACCCGGGCATGGACAATCAGCGCTGGACCCGGCAGGGCCAATCAGTGCTGGACCCGGCAGGGCCAATCCGCACTGGACCCGGCAGGGCCAATCCACGCTGGACCTGGGCAAAACCAACTCGCGCTGGCACCGGGCAGAGCCAACCCACACTGGACCAGGGGCAGGGCCAGCCTGCGCTGCACCCGAGCAGGGCCAGCCAAGCTGCACACGGGAACGGTCAACCAATGATGGACCTCGGGCACAGTCAGCCAATGGTTGACCTGGACACGGTCAACCAATTCTGGACCCGAGAACGGTTAACCAATGCTGGACCCCGGCACGGTCAACTATCGCTGGACCCAGGCATAGTAAACCAACGCTGGACCCGAGCACGGTCAACCAACACTGGACCCAGGCACGGTCAGCCAACGCTGGACCTTGGGCACGGTTAACCAACTCTGAACCCGGGAACAGTCAACCAATGATGGACCCGGGAACGGTCAACCAATTCTGGACCCGGGAACGGTCAACAAACGCTGGACCCCCGCACAGTCAAACGCTGGCCATGGGCGCGGTCAAAAATCGTTGGATCTGTCAAACACTACTGGACCTGGGCACAGTCAACCAACGCTGAACCCGGGCACAGTCAACCAACACAGGACCCAGGCACGGTCAACTAATGCTGAATCCGAGTACGGTCAACCAACATTGGACCCGGGCACGGTCAACCAACACTTGACCCGGGCACAGTCAACCAACGGTAGACCCGGGCACGGTCAACCAACACTGGACCCGGGCACGGTCAACCAACGGTGGACCCGGGCACGGTCAACCAACGGTGGACCCGGGCACGGTCAACCAACGGTGGACCCGGGCACGGTCAACCAACAGTGGACCCGGGCACGGTCAACCAATGCTGGACCCGGCAAACAACACTGGATCTGGGCACAGTGGATTCGGGCACAGTCAACCAACACTGGACCCAGGCACGGTCAACCAACACTGGACCCATGCACGGTCAAACACTGGGCATGGTACACACTGAACCCAGGCAATGTACTTTGATATCCTATAATGACGAACTCACATCTATAATTATTGGCCAAGTGGAGAAATTCATCTTACGTCCTATTATGAGTCAGCATATATGGCAAAATAAATTTCTCCTTGCCGTTTGGTAATCGTTTTAGTTTTGTTTTCACTATTACTCAAGATACCAGATGAGTTTCGTATTTCACTCTTTCCACATGTATTTCTAATTTAAAGGTTATTAAATTTTCAGTGCATAGTCACTTATTCAAGATTGCAAAACCATCAGAATTAACACCTTTCTCTTACTTTAATTCATTGTAGATACTGTGAATCCTTTGATATATACCAATACATACGAACTGGAATGGATTTCTTGCTATCCGGGCTAGGATATAACAGGAGCCAATCTCTGTCCACATTCGCAACTGTAACGCTGGCTGTAGAATTCAGAATAATTTAAATATACCTTTAGATCAAAGTCTTATAATCTGAATAACCATAAGTCAGATATCATACAACACCATTACTTACGTTAGATCAGAATTTATCATTTTATGAATTATCATTAAAGGAAACAGGGAAAGAAGCCCTTTCCAGTCTAGGAGGGTGCACTGCTCTGGGTAAATTTCATGTCAAGTTGGGAAGCATCTCTAAATAAAGCCACTGAAGGTTTCAACTTTAATCTAGATAAGGTTTAGTACCCTAAGTATTGGGTTGTGATGTATTCCTGCATTAATTTTTTTTTCCATTATTCTTTGCAGGTTGTGGGCCAGTTAAATGGAGATGGGTGTGACTATTAACCATTAACGACGGGAATAAAAAATGTAATCAAATCCACAAAATCTATCAAGAAAACCAAATCAGGCCTGTATTCTAATGATGGTTGGTTGTGTTTTATATAAAGAAAATTTAACACTGATAATAGACTGGAATCCGAGTATGTAGGATCAGTCTATTTCAATCTCAATTTCTTAAGCAATGCTCAAAATGCTATGTTCAAATTAGACAAAGGATCAAGTTCTAATTTCAAAGACTGGGTAGTGATGAATAATACCACACAAACAAAAAGTCTTGGAACCCTTCTCCAAGTCATATAACATTTAAAATGAGATTCAATTAATATCAGGTATAGATGATATAAAGCAAATTACACTAAAGATTTAATGTTTAGGGTTCATACTCAACCCACACCAGTTAAAGAGGTAAGATTTTTAAAATGAAACCAATAAAGCGAACTACAATTAAACTTCTCTCTCTCTCTCTCTCTCTCTCTCTCTCTCTCTCTCTCTCTCTCTCTCTCTCTCTCTCTCTCTCTCGGAACGGTACTTTTCGAACCTCTTCCACACTTTTAAATCTTTCTTTTTGTTTTCTTATAAAAAGTAAAGTTTTTCTCTAGTTCACAAACTTATCTCATGTTCCTGTTTTTTTTATGTGGCTGGATACAGGGGTGGGCAGTGGTGGGGGACCTGGACTATGTATCTTGAGTTTTGGGAATGGTGAGTAACAGATCAAAGAATTCCAGAAAAAAAAATGGTTTTTGATTTTTCCAAAGTTACAAAACTCCAGCGACTACGCGACTACCTGTGGCACCGACATGAGGGTGGAGCGGAGGGCGAGGAAACAGCAATGGAAAATGGGGCTTCGTGAGAGTCCCCCTGGCGATCTTTCGGGAGGCTGACGAAGCCCTTAAGGTCTCCTTCGGGAGGGAGAGGAGGAAGAAAGGACAGTTTAATTTCTCAACACCTGAGGAGCCTTTCCGCTCCAGTGACCCCGACTGCAGGAGACTGGCATTCTGGCAAGGCGAGCGAGGAAAGAGATAAACGTCTGCTATAAATATTGGACGAACGTCCAAGTGTATGTGCATGTGAGAGAGAGAGAGAGAGAGAGAGAGAGAGAGAGAGAGAGAGAGAGAGAGAGAGAGAGAAAGAGAGCATTTTTTTTTGCAAAATTTGGAGCACGTTTCATAGAATGAATACCACTATCAAAATATATTATATATATATATATATATATATATATATATATATATATACATAAATATTTAATATATAATATATATATATCTATAAATATACATATACATATATATATATATATATATATATATATATGTATATTCTCTCTCTCTCTCTCTCTCTCTCTCTCTCTCGGAATTCGATATCACCCATGTTGATAAGGTACAAAGAAGGCCATGCAGTATATTACATTTGCCTTCTTACGCATATAAACCACGTTTGAAACCGGTTTAGAGGATTTGGCTGTTCGTATTAGTGGAGACCCAACACAATATTATTTACCTTCCCTCCATTTATGCCCTTAAAATGTTGCAACACCTCCACCGACGTTTTCACTTTCATTCGCACATTTGCCTACATTGCTGTTTGACTTGCTGAGCATTCGTAGTTTCTTTGTTTCTGCGAGCGTGAATATTTTCCTTAGTAAGTATAAATGTTTCCTTAACACACTTTAAATGCTTGGGAATTTACGTGAAGGAAGCAGCGAAGGTGTATATACAGAATTATATTAAACTTGTAGTGCTCAGATTTGGGCTAACAACAACCACCTCTGCTTATCAGCGTTCGGGGAAAATACTGGGACGCCAATGATTGGCTTTGCTAAGGATATGGAGTACAATGGCTTTGGCAGGGGCATGGTGGAAAATGGCTTTGCCAAAGGAATGGTAGAAAATGGCTTTGTTAAGAGCATGTTTGAACATGGTTTTGCCAAGGGAATGGTGGAAAATGGTTTTCCCAAGAGCATGGTTTAAATGGCTTTCCTAAAGGCATGGTGAAAGTGGCTTTTCCATGGGCAAGGTGGAAAATGGCTTTCCCAAGGGAATGGGGGAAATGGCTTTTCCAAGGGCATGGTGAAAAAGGGCTTTCCCAAGTCATGGTGGAAAAATGGCTTTCCCAAGGGCATGGTGGAAAATGGCTTTCTTAAGCGTATGGGGGAAAATAGATTATCCAAGGGTATGGTGGAAAATGGCTTCCCCAAGGGTATAGAGTAAATGGCTTTGCCAAGGGCATGATGGAAAATTCTTTTGCCAATAATAAGAGAATCTTTGGTATGGATATAGTTGGGAATGACATTGCTAAGTGTATGGAGAAAATAAACTTTTCCAGGGAATGTATGAGAAGGCTTTAGTAAGGACAAAGGGGGGGGGGGATACTTTTATCAAGAACAGGGCAGAATGGCGTTGCCAAGGGCATGGTAAGGAATCGTGCCTGACCTACTCCTCCTAGCTCTCCTTCCAGAGGTAAAGGCCAATGCCAAACACGCTCCGTTCATTCATGCGATATAATATATAGTAAAATGTGTACCCACTGTACCATACCTTCCCATACCATGCAGTATGTATTCATTTGCAATGCCCATGTTCGGTTAGACAGGGTGGTCAGTAAGTCTATTGTAAGTCCTGGGAGGTTAGTTACCCGTTAAGTGTATTCAAGGGGTTTTTATCTATATGTTCGATTCATTCATCTTCTTTATTTAAATCATATTATGTAAAATATACAACTTTTATTTTGTATTCAATTGGTGTACCTTCAAGTGTATTCACAAATTTATAAAATTTATACCTCACCATTTCCTTTTCGATTTCTATTAACCTAAGTTCTACATAAAATAACAAACATGTATTACCTATCTTAAGCTTATATTATGTTATTAATTTATTAATTAATGACTAGAAGTTATTCGTATGTCAAATTCTTCTCTTACTTTATTTGAATATAAATTTACTTTGATTCCTCCTTTTGAAAATCCAGATAAAGAAAACATAATTCGGATAGGCTGAGATGTGACAGACGAATCATAGAGAGAGAGAGAGAGAGAGAGAGAGAGAGAGAGAGAGAGAGAGAGAGAGAGAGAGAGAGCCGCAGTATATACCTGTTGAGGGTTTAGGTCAGAATAAGTTATAGAGCAAAGACTGGGTAAGCCAATGTACCCAACCATGCCCACCTTCAATCCAGACCCCCTACCCCGAATACCCCACCAAGTGTACCCACGCCCAAGCAAGTCTGGGTGGAGTAGAGCAGGTATTTTTAGAGCTTCCCAGAAGGTTATTTTCGCCTGGTTATTTCTTCTTTTTTTACTTGTTTTACTTATTTTGAATCAATAACATTTTTTGCGGATGGGCGAGATGAAAGTCATATACAAATTTTCAATTGTTTAATTTGTTAAAATTTCCCCACTTTTTACATTCACCTCTTTCTAATATATCCTGTTTCCGTTACACCGGAATATTTATTTTTTTTAGTTTCTTTTCCTATTCCAATTGCAACATCATACTAAGGAGAAAGTATTTTTTTGTATGAATCACTACGTCATTACTGACAATAAACTCTAAGGG
>NC_090727.1:168512889-168515389 GCF_036898095.1 Palaemon carinicauda | reverse complement strand
ATATATATATATATATACAATATATATATATATATATATATATATATACAATATATATATATATATACATATACAATATATATATATATATATATATATATATATATATATATATATATTTATATATATATATATATATATATATATATACATATACAATATATATATATATATATATATATAAATATATATATATATATATATATTGCATCTCAATGATATGAGACCAAAATAATACTAGTAAATAATATTAAGGAGAAGACCGATTTTTTAAAGAAAAGGAAGCTTGAAGACAAAACCATGTGGTTGCGTAGATGAAACTTCTATTACAATTGTAATAAGTACAACAATGAACACAAAAGGGGTGTCTGATATACAGAAAATACAATAAACATCACTGTTTTGTAAACAATTATTACTACACGTAAAACTCATGTTTACTCGTGTTATTTTCCACCAGTTTTGTAAAGAAAATATTGGAAATATCTAAGCTGAAATACAAACATTATTCGATATCGTAATAATAATAATAATAATAATAATAATAATAATAATAATAATAATAATAATAATAATAATATCCAGTTACAAATGCAAATGTTATGACTCCTCTTGCCTTGTTGCACACATTTACTCTCGAAAATTCAACCAGCGTTCGCTTCGCAATCAATAAAAATTGTGCTCCATGAAAATTGGAGATCTCTTGACCCCGTGGTCGCAAAGTTAAATTTTAATTTCATGGAGTCTTATGTCAAACAATTTTAGTGTCTTCTGGTACTTTCATATCTCAAGCTAGAGAGCTTTTAAGCTTTCAACTCATCGCAATCCTAAAGCATTATCTCTTGTTAAGCTACAACCCTAGTTGGAAAAGCAAGATGCTGCAAGCCCAGTGGCTCCATCCGGGAAAATAGCCCACTGAGGAAAGGAAACAAGGAAAAATAAAATATTTTAAGAGCAGTAACAATTAAATATCTCCTATATAAACTGTAAAAACTTTAACAAAAAAAGAAAAAGAGAAAAGAGATAGAAGTGCTCGAATGTACCCTCAAGCAAGAGAACTCTAACCCAAGACACTGGAGACACTGGAAGAATAAAATTAATGTTAATACAATTTCACACTAAAGTTTGGACTTTATATATTAACAGCCTCTCCTGAGTACAGACGCAAATGAATATCAATTTCACAGGACTAAGAAATTTCCAATGATGTAGCTGCTTAAGATAAGGGGGGGCAACATTCACTCAAAATGTCAGTTTTGAGGAGTATGGGTCAAGACGTCAATTATTTTCAAGGGTTAGGGTGTTAAAATTTATCTAAATAAATAACTAAAAAGCGTGTTATTTGATACAGTTTTCCGCAGAATTATCTAAAGTTACTGATTGGAGATATATTCAGAAAACACAAGAGAGGAGACTTCAGATACCTGCAATAACACTGAACTTTCCGTTCATGAATTGTACCGGGGCATGAAAACCTTCATAGAATAAAGCTAAAAAGGGTTGGAGCAGAGGCCAAAGGGACTGAAAAGACCAATAAGTAATGCTTACAGTATACCATGTTAGATAGACATTGCCCACTGAGGAAGTTTATCATTGATATTACGAAGAACACTCGTCAATTTTGAACACCAATGTAAATGCGTATAAGCATACGCATCTTTCTGAGGATATGTGCTTGCATCGCCTGATGTAAATAAGAAAATACTTTCATCCATAACATTGCAAAGAAATACGCCATTTAGTTATCTGCGTATTAACCCAGCAAAACTAGTTTGCACTGATGGAGACCCTAGTTCTCACGATGCCCTGTTATACCCATACCACTTCCCCAGGCTAAAACTGGACTGAGAAAACAGGGGTAGGGGAGTGGGGGGTTACTGCCTAGAAAAGTAGAAGTTCAAGACGATCGTTATGCGCAACGGTCATTAACAGTTACGAGCTTATAATTTTTTCCCTGGCGACGTTAAGGTCAAACGCCTTGTCGAAGCTAACTGTGGTTGCGTTAATTTACTATCTTGCGCAGATTGCTTCTGCCGAGATGCTGCAAAGACGCAGGAGAAAACGGAGAACAGGGCGAATTTGCTCTTCGTGTTATCTTGGCATTATGGATGAAGGAAGAGCTCATCCAAATCCAGAGTTTCGTGTTCGCAAGACGGAGTCCATCACGTTGTATGGATGAAACGACACTAGACGCTCGTCTTCTCTACGTATTTATTTGTTTTACCAAAGGGAACCCGTATGAAGCTAAACGAACTAGTCCATCTACTGCTGGAATGAAGCCGGGGTTGATATTAATGCAAATAATAACGATGGGTATAGTTTCTCCTATTAAGATGGAGGCGACTTCGGGTCAAATATACGAGCAGCTATCTATGGAAATAAACCTATGGGCAAGGCTATGGCCATTAAGTTCGCTATATAAATTTTATATAATTTTCTAAGAGTGGGCGCCCGCTTTCATAAATAACAATCTTAATAATGGAGGTTTGTACCTAATTGT
>NC_090727.1:168505389-168507889 GCF_036898095.1 Palaemon carinicauda | reverse complement strand
TAAAGGTCGCTCATGAATGGCAAAGGCAAGGGACAGTGATATTGTCCTATCAAGCAGGACAATGCCCTAGAGACTGACCAAACCTCCTCTCCACCCAAGCTAGGACCAGGGAGGGCCAGGCAGTGGCTGCTGATGACTCGGCAGATAGACCTATAGGCTCCCCCAAACCCCCCAACCTTAGCTCACAAGGATGGTAAGGTTGCAGACACTAATGACACTAGCGAGTCTGAGCGGGACTCGAAGCCCCGACTGGCAAACACCAGCCAGAGACGTTACCAATCAGGCCACAACATCCCAATCCAATCAATAGATAGATTCTCTGAAGGTCAGTGATCCCTTGGAAGGTTAATGGTAGACTTCTAATTATGGATATTCATCCCATGGATCTGCAGGTCACAAACACGTAATTTCATACACGTACGGATGTTCGTTGTGTAAGCACGAGCGGAGGTGTACGTGAAAATTTAGGAGATTTTTAATACATTGAATATATCTCACAGACATATTATGAAGTATTTTAGAAGGTGGAAAGTTTGTTTGTAATAGTAGGAATAAGAAGGTTCATTGGATACAAGCCAGGAAATGAAGATATAAAGCATATAATGGCATTGGAACAAGAAGGGAACAGATTTATCAAAAAGAAAAGAAAAAAAAATTGATGAAGTGAAAGACAGCCGGAAGATGAGTTGAAATAATGAAAAAAAAGGTAGCAGGTTCATTGCAAAAAGTCTGTAAAAAAAAGGAAAAAAAAGGGGAAAAAAGAGGAAGGCATGTCTTCGGAACTAGGATTCGGAATGCATAAAAGAATTACTGAAAAGAACTTTGTTGTATGAAAGATGGAAAGAAGATAATACAGTTAACAAAATGAGGCAAATCAACAGAATAATAATAACAAAAAAACGAGTAACAGAATAAAGAACAATACAATATTGAAATTTCTTTTATATAGCAAAAGATGACAGAGAAATTGGTGGGTAGACGAAGTGGGAAGGAATTTTGTTAGGATAGGAAGAGCCTTCATCGACAAAGAATGTAAACTTGTGTAAGAGATTGTTTGTGTGGTGTGGATAGAATGGGGACTAGGTGAGGGCCCAGTCTATGAAGAGCCCCCTACATAGAGTTGATCATTTGGAATTTTCTGTACAAGGTTCAATCTTAATGCAACAGTTAGAAATTGAACGTTAAAAGGACCGTAATCTTGCTTTTCTCCGGAAATACCACTTGCATTGGGTGTGTGTGTGTGTGTCTATATATATATATTAAATATATATATAATCATAATTATTATTACTTGCTAAGCTTCAACCCTAGTTAGAAAAGCAGGATGCGATAAGCCCAGAGGCCCCAACAGGGATAATAGCCCAGTGAGGAAAGGAAACAATGGAAAAATAAAATATTTGAAGAACAGTAACATTGAAATAAATATTTTCTATTTAAACAATGAAAACTTTAACAAAACAAGAGAAAGAGAAATTAGATAGAATAGTGTCCGCGAGTGTACCCTCCAGCAAGAGAACTAGATATATATATATATATATATATATATATATATATATATATATATATATATATATATATATATATATATATATACATATATACATATATATACACATACATACATATATACACATATATATACAAATATACACATATATATATATACATATATATATAAACATATACATATATATAAACATATGTGTGTACATATACATATATATGTATATATATGTATATATACATATATATACACATGTATATGCGTATATATATGCATATATATATGTATATATATGTATATATATACATATGTGTGTATATATATACACATATATATAATAATAATAATAATAATGGTATATATATTTATGATTTAACTTTATCTACTTTTATTTATTTCTATTCTTATCGTTTTCTACTTTTAAAGAGGCGAATCTATTTTTTTCCCTCGAGGTCGAACACAATTTGGCTTTCCTCTAGCATTCACGAAAGAATGGAAATCTATTACTAATTTTCTTTTTACTTTATTTCTTAATTGGAGACGCAGTGTAATAATGTGCTACTGCCTAGTTTTCCTCTATTGTTATTTATTTATTTATTGGTAAACATTAATGTTTCTATCAAACTTATCTAATAACTATAGTAGACAGTATTACATTTCTGTTGTTCTAATCTCAAATCCCACATCCTTTGTGTTTATTTGCTTTATAGCCTTTTTCCCAAAACCTCTTTTTCAAATAATAATTTAACTCTAACTCGAAGTTTTATTATTACAATCTTCGATTTTTTTATATTAATACTTTAGAAGCGTGCTCGTAATCGTCAGAGGACTATACTACATTTTTGTTCTTCAAATCCCATATCCCTTTGGTTTATTTCCTTTCCAGCCTTTCTTCCAAATACTTTTCCAAGTCCTCAATAATTTTCTCTAATTCGACGTTTTATTATTACGATCTTCATCCTTTTCTAATTACAATTTAGCAGCTTTCTCATAACA
>NC_090727.1:168497889-168500389 GCF_036898095.1 Palaemon carinicauda | reverse complement strand
GTTCAACGCTGACAGACTCGGCAGGTTCTACCCAGGCCACTAATCCAAAAGCAATAATCTTAATGAGAAAGCTAATAATCTACATAAAAAATTGAATAAATTAAGTTAACACTTCAAACACCGAAACCCGCGGAACACCCCCCCCCCCCCCCTTCCGCCCCACACACAAAATAGGAATTAACATATGCTTAAAATGTTAAGGAGAAAATGTAATAGTAATCAAACCAACACAAACACCAACTAAAATCACCAACAGAAAAAATCAAGTTGGAAAAACTCAGATATATTAATTTTTAATGCCGATAAGAGAAGTGTACCGGGCGGGGCTACCCACTTCAAGCTAAAATGTGATCCTGAAGTTCGGAGAGTATTCATGATAATGGTGACAAAGATATGTTGTGATGCAGTACGTATAATATAGATAGGTACCACGCGATCACCTGCTTCCACTGTCAAGGGTATGGACATTTTGAAAAAGATTGTAAGTCCAAGACTGATAATAGTGTGGGAAATGTTCAGAAAATCTAACTCAAGTGGAAAACAAAAATTCATACAGTGAATTAAGACATTGCAAAGCTTTAGATTTGGAGTTAACGAGAGAGCAGAAAACACAGATCATAGATACTAAGCAAGTCATAAATTGCGGCTACATAAATATTCAATCTGTTGGTAATAAGACAATTCAAATTGAAGATTTCATAAATGAGAAATGTTTCGACATATTAGCGACATCTGAAACATGGTTAAATGACTTCGACAAGGCTAAGATAGCGTTCTTAAAGATAATTCCAATCTCAAGATGATGATAAGAACTAGCGCAACAAGTTTTGAGTAGGTATAAAGGAAATAAGTTTGATACCCAAAAATATATCCACCGTAATCGTTTATAAACCTCAGAGAACAAATGCAAATATCTTTTTTTGAATAGTTCAATATGTTCATTGAGATGAATGCCAAGGTAAAAAAAAAAACCGAAATGAGTTATTTTTTGAGATTTCGATCTTGGGGGGATGGCTCATCAAATTATGACACTTCAGCATTTAGTGAGTTATTGGAATCATGTTAACTTTAACTAGGCATACGTTGAACGTAGTTTTAAGTGGTGGAATAAATAGTATTGAAACATGATATTGTAGTAGAGAAGTACATTATTTCTCCCGTGAACAACTTTCAAATTTTAGATGACCTATCTAGAAACACACAGCAATTTAGAAATAATTGGAATTTCTCTTCTTGTGTCTTAAATGATGAAGTTACAAAGAAAATAAATGTTATCAATATTCCCTGCGGTCATGGTAACCAGCGTTTATTGGGCTCTATATGTATTAATTGCCTTATGTATATAATAGAGTGAATAAAAATTTATGATAGAATGTGCCCACAGATGAAAAAAAAATACAACTTCAGAATATATCTTCTTGGTTCGATGGGGAGACTTTTAGAGAAGATGACAAAAAAGACGAAAAGAAAGCGGAGTCTCTTAAAAACTTAAGTACATGGGTGCAATACAAAACCGTAAGTCCCAATATAATTACATATCAAGGAGAAAAAAACTGAATGCTACAAAAATAATCTACGAAGTATCAAAAGACATAAATAAGTTATCGTCTCTTAATTGGTTAAGTAAGAAGGAGACGATGCCAGAAAACCTTAACCCAATTAAGGCGGCTATCAGATGAGTATAACGACCAAGAACTAACAAGAAACTTCCTAGAATTCTTTAAAAACAAGACTTAAAATATCAATGGGTCTTTTACAGATATTCCATATGAAATTAGTGTAGTACCAGATAGATAAGATTCAAGACTTTAATAATAGAACAGAAGAGGAAGTCCTCAGGATTATTAATTGGGAAAGTAATTGGAGTAAAAAAGTTTTCTAGTCGTGCTGACATAATTACAAGAATAGTAAATACTAGTACCGATAATTCCAAGCTTCCAAAATCTTAGAAAGCGGCTATAGTTACACTGTTTATTTCTTTATTTCCTTTCCTCGCTGGACTATTTTCATCATCATCATAATAATAATAATAATAATAATAATAATAATAATAATAATAATAATAATAATAAAGTTCATACAGATATACTTCGAATTTACTTCAATTTCAAATGTGCTAGAAATAGTAATTCTCGAATTACTAGTCAGTCACTCAAGAATCGAAGATTTGATAGGCATCAAATAAACATACAGATAATTACAATCTAAGCAGACAGTTTTATGGTCTGTCGTAAATGATCTGTTGAAAATGACGGATGAAAACAAATGTAGTATTTTGATATTTCTCGATATTACTGTGCATGAAGTGTTACTTAATGATTTACAATCCATTAGTAGTGAAGATCAAGCTTTTGTGTATCTAATAGGCTACTTGGTTTAAAGGTTTTAAAGGTCGCTCATGAATGGCAGAGGCAAGGGACAGTGACATTGCCCTAGCAAGCAGGACAATGCCCTAGAGACTGACCATATATTATATGATCAGCGCCATAGCCTCCTCTCC
>NC_090727.1:168465389-168482889 GCF_036898095.1 Palaemon carinicauda | reverse complement strand
TTTTTTAAAGTTTTTTTTCGCGTTATTTTTCAATGTGTAAATTAAGTGTAAAAAATACAGGCAAATTCCGTTATGTATAAAATTTCTCTCTCTCTCTCTCTCTCTCTCTCTCTCTCTCTCTCTCTCTCTCTCTCTCTCTCTCTCTCTCTCTCTCTCTCTCTCCTAAAATGCAAAAGACTATCCGGTACCTATAAATTAAGTTACTTTGCAAAATATATCGTCAATTTTTCAAGAGTATTGATATACATTTTCTATTTCCTGACATCCCATCATCATGAGAGTAAAATTTTATAAATTTCAACACTGAATATTATAACGGTCATTGAAGCCTTTTCAAATATAAAGATATATTACACTGAATACTGTGAAGATCACACTAATTTTCAAAATAGTTTATTAATACTGCATTCATATTTCAATCAGTGACTTTGCTTGACTACGCTTTGGGGAGGTGCCATTAAAAATTTACCCCCTAAAAAAATTACCACCCCCTAAAAATGAAATTACCGCCCACTAAAAAAATTACCCCCACCCTTAAGAAAAAATTAATAACACCAGAGGAGGTGAAAACTGCAGCTAAAATTCTAAGGCCTTTTCATAAAGATCAAAATTGATAACCTCCTCAAGTACACTATAAAACTAAGTTTACGATCAGGTACATAATTAAAACCCTGGGTCGTTTAAAACCGAGACCTTTCCACGCGCTGGTTCACTTCACAAGAGTTGTAATCCATAACAGCAAGAGAAGAAGAAGAAGAAGAAAGCATACATCTTGCAAGACTTGTTTTCTTGTTCATAGTAGTTTGATTTCAACTGTAATGATATTACTTAGGTAGGCAAACTAACGCTAATGAAACTTCTAAGTTTAAGGGGGGAAATTGCTTACATTATAAATATAAAATTTCGAAATAGTTTTCATATATAAAGCAGGAGTATAAAATTCTATTACTAATATTAAGGATCCAACTTTGGACAAAATAATAGGATACAGGATTTACCATCAGATCGTAAAAATAAAGTAGGATTCAGAATAAATCTTAAAGGTTTAAAATAAATCTAGGCCAACTTCATTTTAAATGGACTAATAATTTATAATAATTCATTGCCATCTGCTACAGCTATAAGAATTTTCTAGGAAGGAGGACGACTAATTTCTCAGAGGAGGATTAATTTCTCCAACTTCCCTGAAACAGGCTTGGTTGATGTATAACTGTAATATGAATAGGTTATTTGCATTCGAAATTAAAGTTAAGATCGTTTAAAACCCATAAAAGCATTTTAGTAGTCTAAAATTCCAATTAACTTTTAATTATGAGTACTCTAAAAGTGGAGCAAAAACGAAGGAACAATTGGAGCAGATTTGGGTCATATTTTGTATTACAGCCTTGGGAGTCATGGGAGGTCATAACAGTGTGACCTAAGAAGCGATGACCCCTTTTACTGACCCTCCAATCGCATCCCACACACCCCAAAATCCCCAAAATAAAAGGTCAAAATATGCATAAACCTAGAGAGAGAGAGAGAGAGAGAGAGAGAGAGAGAGAGAGAGAGAGAGAGAGAGAGCGAGCTATATGATAGTTGGGTACCTAGTCTTTCATTTAACAAATGCAACGGTGCATGCAAACCCACATTGTTTGGGGGCCATTTCATACCAAGAGCTGATAACATTTGCTACTCTTATTTGGCTAACAATAGCCAATTTGTTACTCTTATTTGGTTAACAATAACCACTATTCTTTTTTTTTTTTTTGCTCTCTCATCCTTCTAAAAGTGCTGCTACAACCATTAACTAGAGAGGCGCTCGGTAGAGTGCAGACCTCCGCACGGCAGCTCATTTTTCGACCTTGACCTTTGACCTTGACATGTATTAATTGGCGTGGATTTTCGTACGCTCAGATATGAACCAAGTTTGAAGTATCTGTGACAGCAATGTCCAAACTTATGGTTGATTGCATGAACTGGATATTTTGCTTGACCGTTACCTTGACCTGCTAAAATTTACTAATTTCCAGCTTTTACATAACCGTTAATCCCTGCAAGTTTCATTACGATAAAAATTGTGTTCACATACACACAAGCAGGGGCGAAAACATAACCTCCTTCCAACTTCGTTGGCGGAGGTCATTAGAATCCACAAGTTTACAATAGCTTCAACTTTAATTGCCATTTATTTCAAATAATCCGAGTAAACGCTGTAAGTAGGACTCTGCCATATTCCTAAATTTAACTTTAATAATTGGGCTTTTATGGATGGATACTTATTAACAGCAAACACTTAGTGACGTACCCGAACCAATCATTCATAATCGAAGTAATGTCCTGATTTGTTTTTATGCCGTCGGCGAGTATAAGTACCGTTAGCACCCCGAAGGCAAAAAATGAATCAGAACATTACTGCTCAACCTCAACGATCAGATTAACAAAGCGGAAAGGAGAGATGCGACAGAGAAATTTCTGACAGTACCGCTGGCCAATAAATTTCTCGCCATACCGCTGAATTTCTTACCTTTAGAGAGAGAAGTGAGATGAATATTTCACATTTAAAAATGGAAAATAAGATTGAATATTCTATTTCTAAAAAAGGGGAAAATAGACCAAATCTTTCACCATTGGAAAGTGAAAATTAAGCAGAATTAACATCAATGGGGAATACCTTAACAATTTAAGATTTGCAAATGATAGTTGTGTTTATTGAAGCATGGGAGTACTTGCAAACGATGATATAAGATTTGAAGAGAAAAGAAATAAAGGACTAGAAATGAATATGAGCAAAACTAAGATGATATTCAATGAAAATGAAAAGACAACAATAAGAGTTATGGGAGAAGCTTTAGAGATTGCTAATGAACATACGTACTTAGGACAGACAATATGTGTTTTCCCAGGATACGCAACCGAAATTAAAAGAAGGATGAGCATGGGATGGTGAGTTTTGGAAAACAAAACGAGATTATGAATATCAAAACGCCACTTTCTCTAAGAAGAAATGTGTTAGTAGAAAAGTATAAGTAGAAAAAAAAGTAGAGAAAGTAGAAAAAAAAGTAGAGGAAGTAGAAAAAATCGTATTTCAAAAGAGAAAGTATGTAAATCTTATCTTCATCTTATCTTTTAGTTGAAAATTTTACCTTTAGAAAAAAATTCAACAGAATGTTTTTCAAAAAGAAATTAAGTAGGTAGAATAAGGAAAAAATGGGTCCTAGAGACATGCTTATATACTCTTTTGCATAGCAGATGGATCACGAATTATATCAGAATTTCAATTAAAATTCTTGTAATATGATAACTATCTAAAGAAAAAAGCATTATCTTAGAAGCAAATACTATACCTGCAAAAAGTAATTTCACCTTACGTCTTTAAATCTAGCAGTACCTGGGACGAGTATAATTCATCCATTACTTGGGTATTAAGTGTCACAAAACGAATGGGTAGTTTTTTATGTCAGTCAAGATGCCAAAAGTAACTTTTCGTACGGTTAATTTTAATTTTTTATAAGGTGCTGTTTTGGTATGCGATCTCAGAGTCGTCCTTTAGTTTTGGTATATGATCTCACCTGATAGTAGCGATTTCACTTCACTTCACTTCACGGCCAAGCAAGAACCATTAAATTGTCTAAAAAAATATATACCGGGAATAATTATCTAAGAATTAATAATCAATCATTGGTGCTAGCATGCACGGCTCAACATTACTGCTTGCCAGTGCATGCAGAGCTTGCTTTTATTTTTTCGCTAGCGAAGCGAGCGCACGGAGAAGCAAGAGCAATTAGATTTTCTATCATTTTTGTTTTTTACCTATTAAAAATATTGATATCGCATACCAAACCAAAAGAATAATTTCTGAGATCACGCTATAAATGAGATCGCATACTAAAACAGCATTTTTTCATTTTTCTTTCTCAAAATTCTGCAAACTGTAGGTTCCATGATCATCAACGAAAAAATCTATTGGACCAAGAAGCCAGAATCGTCGTTTATGCATGTGTCTTCAACTAGGCCCTAACACTTGCATGTCCTTATTTTTTTTCTTATGTTAAATAAACCTGGTCCGCATAGAAGCTTCTTGCTTAATGGACTTGGGCTGTACTGCTGTTTACAACATTCTTATTGTAACAAAGGCCAATAAAGATCTCTCTCTCTCTCTCTCTCTCTCTCTCTCTCTCTCTCTCTCTCTCTCTCTCCCTCTCTCCTATATATTTCTCCTCTGTATATATAGTGAAATGTTACTGAGGTGCCTAAGCCATGATTACACACGCAACTTCCGTTATACTACACATATCACTCTTCAAGATGTAATTTTCTATTTCAAGCGTGAATTTACAAAACAGACTCACTCACACTCTCTCTCTCTCTCTCTCTCTCTCTCTCTCTCTCTCTCAATATGTGTTTTCCCAGGATACGCAACCGAAATTAAAAGAAGGATGAGCATGGGATGGTGAGTTTTGGAAAACAAAACGAGATTATGAATATCAAAACGCCACTTTCTCTAAGAAGAAATGTGTTAGTAGAAAAATATAAGTAGAAAAAAAAGTAGAGAAAGTAGAAAAAAAAGTAGAGGAAGTAGAAAAAATCGTATTTCAAAAGAGAAAGTATGTAAATCTTATCTTCATCTTATCTATTAGTTGAAAATTTTACCTTTAGAAAAAAATTCAACAGAATGTTTTTCAAAAAGAAATTAAGTAGGTAGAATAAGGAAAAAATGGGTCCTAGAGACATGCTTATATACTCTTTTGCATAGCAGATGGATCACGAATTATATCAGAATTTCAATTAAAATTCTTGTAATATGATAACTATCTAAAGAAAAAAGCATTATCTTAGAAGCAAATACTCTCTCTCTCTGACTTCCAGCGGATGTAATGAACAGTAACACAGTAAACGAATTCAAGAATAAGTTGAACAAGATCATAAAAACTAAACATTTAAACTAATCCGTTCTACTAAAGAGCAAATAGTCACCCCGGATGGACTAAAAAGGCTTTGAGACATCCAAAATCCTTGTAATTCCTTGTAACTAACTCTCTCTCTCTCTCTCTCTCTCTCTCTCTCTCTCTCTCTCTCTCTCTCTCTTCATATATATATATATATATATATATATATATATATATATATATATATATATATAATATATATATATATATGTCGACGATCATGAAATTCGTACCCAGTTCAAAAGTACTGAAAGCCTTCACACTACCTCGACATTTAAACAAGTTTTCGATTTAAAAAATAATTCTTGGTCAATAAACTGAAAAAAAAAAACACTACCAACAATTACTCAGCGTGGAAACTAGTAAACACTATTCTAACTCCCAGTAAAAGTGGAAGCTTAACCATGTAACTTACGTTTTATCACATACCTAAGATACGTTAAGTATCATCTACCATTTCGTATCTTCGTTTACTGAGATGTGTACTTATTGATAAAACTCTCAGGGCCCTGCCCAGTGATAACCCGTTTCCTTGCATTTTACAAGTGTCAAGATAACTATCTGAGGAGCCACTGGATAGTCACGGCTCCTGAATCTCTCTCTCTCTCTCTCTCTCTCTCTCTCTCTCTCTCTCTCTCTCTCTCTCTCTCTCTCTCTCTCTCTCTCTGACAATAAGTGCGAACTCGTATTATAAATTTGAGGCTGCATAATTTCAAAACAAAAACTCCCTGTCGAGATACATCTTGGCCCCCATAACTTGAAACCATCCGTAACTAGTTTCAACTACGGGCTGCAAGTGTGCAAGAGCCCGTGCCTGGCCGTAAGGGCCAGGGCCAAAAAAAGAAAGAAAAAAAAGAAACTAGTTTCGTGCTGATACGGATGACTGACCGTACCGTGTACAGAAAATCTCTTGAGTACTTTGAACAGCTAAGCTGATATTTTGACGAGTAATAGATACCTTAAAACGTTATTCCAGAGTAGTTCCAACAATAGCGGTATGCTAATCCATCAGGGATACCTCATTGATATCTTGTTGGTCTGTTTACTGCATCATGTTTTCAAATTGTTATATTAGATTCGATGATCCTTGACTGATAGTAAATGTCAGAAAACTTCAAATCATTCATTTATTGACTGATAGTAAATGTCAGAGAACTGATACAATAGTAAACTGTCAAATAGACACTGATGCAGCTGCTTTGAATGGCATTAAATGTCTACATATGAAATGCAAATAAGCCTGGAGTCCTTATTGAAATCTTCTTTTGAGGTAGGAGTATTTAATCCATTAGAATTCATAAAACATTAGGTGAATTACTTATACAGTAATTGTGGTAATGTTGTTGTAATCGAAGTCCATTGAACTACAAGAGCTCAAATTAATATGGAAATTACTTCTTTGGTGTTGTGTGTTTTATTAACATAAATACTGCCAGATGGTCATGAAAACAGAAATATAAGAAAATTTAACATGCTTAACCAAGGTCTAAATAGACATTGTGTATAACGAAGATGGATAAGGGAACAGCAAGCAAATTCAAACATCTAGAACTAAGCGAATATCTAAAAGTCTTATTATCTTTCTGTGCCTTTATTTCCAAATCATATGTACGTGAACGTACACACGCATGTGTCAGAGAGAGAGAGAGAGAGAGAGAGAGAGAGAGAGAGAGAGAGAGAGAGAGAGAGAGAGAGAGAGATCTACTGGAAAGAAAACATGAAGTTTTTACACATACAAAAAAAAATCCATTCAAATAATAAATATATCACAGAATTGGACAGCCATTCTTCAGCATAATTAAGATATAACGCAATAAAAGTCCAACTACATATTTTTCAAACTATCTAACCTGCGTATACCCATAATTTCAAAACATAAAGTGGACACTTCTGCTTCCCCTTAAGCATAATTACGCTTCCTATATTGAAGATGAAAAGCGTTGTCAGCCAATTCACACGTTGGAAGGCAATGATTACTCCAAGCATGGTGATATCTTATTGCTACTGTCGGAAGGTGTTGATAGGTCCATAATGAAATACTGCTGCAGGATGTCTCCCTTGCTTAAAAGGGGTGATTAGGGAAGAGAACAAGATCTTGGATGGATAAGGCAGATTCTACGCACCTCTGATATTTCAGTCTCATTTCCTGGCAAACGCAACGACCAGCCCACATTAGTTACAAAGAAATGATACAAGTCGCATGTAATTTTCGTTTCCGAGATGGGAGCGTAACGACGATGCTTTTCCGATTCTTGTGAAGAGAGAGAGAGAGAGAGAGAGAGAGAGAGAGAGAGAGAGAGAGAGAGAGAGAGAGAGAGAGAGAGAGAGAGAGAGGTTGGAAATCTTCAAAAAGACCCTTACACCTCTTACATAAAAGGAGAGAGTTTTCGGAGCGATTTTTTTTTTAAATCCTTACTTTTCACGAGTTATTTTGAGTATATATCATTTTATAGAAACCCTGGAAAACCTTGCCCCTCTAAGAGAGAGAGAGAGAGAGAGAGAGAGAGAGAGAGAGAGAGAGATTTACTGATTGGAGGGTTGGAAGTCCCACTAGAATCGAAATGATTGGTTCTGTTTCTTTAAAAATATTAATCTACCTTGTCCCATATGGAAGTGGAGGAGATGGCTCCAGCAACCTAAAGTCTATCATAGGGATGAAAAGGCTGACAGGGTCTAGCATGACTAACAAGATTGGAGGGGAGAGCAGTCGCAAATGCTGTAATATACCTGGCGAATGAAGGTTGACGGGTTCGTATATATTCCACTATCCTCCCCCTCACATAGGGATAATTCTCTACATTCTAAAGAATGGAGCTCAGAAGTGTAGTTTATCAGGATCAAATCAGATCCAGCAGGTAACTCTTATGTCACCAAGAGAGGGCACAAAGAATGAAGGAGAAGAGCCAGTCATTCTACTATCATTCCAGACTTACATCTATGCGTACTAGAAACAAGATGCTTACTACCCTGAATGAGAATTGGACTTGGTACTCAACTAATTTAGAAGCAACCATAAGACGAAGTACAAAGGCATCAAGGGACATGTCAGTATAACTCCTGTAGATTAAATACAGTAAAGGATGGCTAGTATATACATACCACAGTCTTCAACACCTGGCTGACTGCAAGATTCCTCTTGAAGCCCTGACATTGCAAGTTCTGATCCTAACTGGTACTCTGTCTTTTCAGTGGTTGAAGCTTGTGCATTACAGTCTCTCAAAATCAGATAGAGATCATGTTCCATGGCTCCTTTTCCTTGGTCCTGCCAGTGCTAAGTCATGAACACTCAGGTCTAAGGTGTCGGACACAAAAGCATTTACTCTTGGTGCAACCAGATGTTTCATGTAGAGGGGACAGAGAAGGGCATGAACCTTGAGTTGTACCCCAGCAGGTTCTGAATTTTGGCTACGCAACCTGGCACAAATCTATTGAGACTTCTTCCACCATATGGGAGACTAAGGCAGAGATCGTGCAATTTGCCTAAACTCTTTGCCTATGCAAGGCATCAAAGAGTCTGGAGAGTCAGAACTCAGATTGACCTTCTCAAAAGGCTCAAAAGGTACTTTTAAGAACCTTGAGAATGAGGGTTACATCTCACTGTAGGGCACATGGGCCCATGGTGCACAAAACTGTTTGAAGCTCTTTAAGAGTATAGACAACTCCCATAAGGAGGAGAGGTCTTTTGTATTCCTTTTGGTTGAAAGGCCATGCTCAAGGATAAGCAGTAGCCTTCATAGAAACGATTAAGAAGAACTTTTTTCTGTGATGAAAGACGAGGAAAATAGTGATCTACACTAAAATTGTTCCTACCAGAGGAGAATCCCTTTAATGACAATTGCAGAGGATGGCCCACTTACCCTGGAAAAGACGGTGTCATAAGGAGCTTCTCAGGACCTTGACTTGAGCTAACAGAATGGGATAAACTTGACATATGGCCATCTGGGATACACCAGGGTTAACCTGAATCTCAAAATAATCAACACTAGATTGACTAGAGGGTGAAAGAGGGTCCAACACCGGAAAAGCATAACTAATCTGACCTACAACCTGACCCTAGGGACCGAGTGTGTCTGGTATATTAATTATCTGCCCAAAAAGTTCCTGGCTGACAACTCTAAGGTGTGGAATGCCACACCGATGTGAAACTGCTATGTTAGATTACAGAGTGGGCTGTGCATTGTACCCCTTTGCTTGAAATGTGCCATTACACTTTCGAATGCCTCCTCCATAGTCTTTGAATGCTTGCAGCTCCAGAAAGGTTGGTAGCCTTACAGGACATCTATGAGTAAGTGCTCCAAAGAAGAGTTCCCCATCAGTGCATGCACTGACGGGTCAACCTGAAAAACTGCTAATGTAGCGAGCCTGTACAGAATCTTCTCTGCCTCATGAGTGGATGGGGGCCATATCTTTTTTGATCCACAGATCTGATAGTCAGCTCGATCCATAGCCAAACTGGCCAGATCTGACCCACGCAACTTCTGGAATGGTCAGGACCATTGATGGACACCAGAGAGCCATGGTAGTTCTCCCCTACTGCATAGACAAAGTTTCATCCTTCCGGCCTTTGGACGCATGAATGAGTGCCAGAACGTCCACAAACGAACACTGACTCGGGATTACCCACATCTGTCGACACCAGTTCAAAGTCCGGTGTCTTAGGGGCATACATACCCCGAGAATCCTCTTATCTAGCTGGAGGAGAAGGTCAAGCAGGTTACTTTGGAAATTCATTCTAGCCACCCTTTATTTTGTCCCAAAGACAGAATTGCCAGTGCAATTGGGGACTGAAAGAGGCCCAGGAAGGCTGACAATAGCTTGGAAAGAATGCCTGGCACTGATATTAGCAGACAGAAAAAGTAACTCCTACACTTCGCTCTGCTGATCAGGATGGGAGAAGATCCCTCAGGCCCGTAAATCATGGTCTTCCATAACATACAAACTCTCAATGGTAACATTTCTTGCTTGCTCTACCGAAGTAATGTGGGGTTGAGGGAAGATCAGGTAAGAAAGGAGATGGAGTGCTGAAGCTCCTCCATCAAACAGGCTACAGAAACAGCTGGCGAACCTGTGGCAAAGCCACGTGTATCAGCCCTAAAATATGAAGCCATGAACACCTATCCAACTGGGCTACAGGGGTAACCATTAAGCCTAAACTGCAGTCCCTAGGGGCCATGACAACAGGGTCACGGTGTGTCCAGGGCCAAGAACTTGCAAGAGCCCTGGGGAGCCAAAACACAGGACCGTGCACACCTAACCAATCTGGCAACTGGGGTAACCTCAGGGATGTGACGGTCCAGCCCTGTGCAACAGCACCAGGATGACTACAACACAGACGGGAGCCACTCGGGTGCCGTCCACTCCCCACAGAAAAAAAAAAAAAAAAAAAAAAAAAGAGGTAATGACGTAAGAAGCCCTTTCTTATGACTACAGCTGTTTTCCTGGACTACTTCAACCTCTTCCTCCTTCTCTTGGAAGAAATGTTAGAATCAAGAATCTGGGATCAAAGCAGAAGACAAGGAAGAGAAATCTGAAGTGGAAAACAAGGAAGAGGAATCTGAAGTGGAAAACAAGGAAGACCAATCTGAATCGGAAGAATGCACACTTTTCTTCCTTGCTCCAACCATCACCGCAGGCTCTGCCAGATGTAAGCAACCAATGATGAAGACACTCACACAAAGGGAGATACAACAAGATTTGCTCCAACAGGAACCACAACACTTGGGAACACTTTTAAAGGGGAGAGGTAGGCACACTCACAGGTCCACAAAATACATACAAGCGGGGTCACAAGCACAGAGGAAGCAGGAGTTATGGGCAGCAGACCCCTGGGCACAAGGTTCGGCATTAACGGCACAGGGGAACAGACACAACACAGGAGTGATGGCACAGAGGAAGAAGCAAATGTAGGTTATGGAACAGGAGTGAGGGCACAGAGTTAGATACAAATGTAGGTTATGGCACAGGAGTGATGGCACAGAGGAAGATACAAATGAAGGTTATGGCTCAGGAGTGATGGCACAGAGGAAGATATAAATGTAGATTATGGCACATGGGTAAACACCCGGCACCAGAGCAACACGCACTTTCAGATTTGGACCAACCTATGCGCAATCTTAGGCATGACAAATACAGGTGCAGGAGCTTTCTGGCTGACACATGTTACAGTCCTTTGATCTGAGGGGGGGGGGGGGGGGAAACAATTGGGGACATCATTGGAGTCACTAACACTGGGGCACACCCACCACGCCTTTCACCACTGGCACTCACGACTGGGCACCAATAGAGAGCCATCCTTAGCTACCTGCTCCCTTAACAAGTTTAGAGGTTTCACCTGAAAGACCTAAAGAGGCCCAAGCCTTTCTTAGGCTAAACTCATTGTCAGCTTTATGAACAAAAATGCATTAGGGCTACCAACTTCTGAGGTGCAGCAAACACTGAGAGAACCCCTTACACCACCAAAACCTAAAAGCCCGGCGACGTAGCTACGGGAACTTCTTGCTCCGGACAAACACTCTCTGGGGACCAACAGAGGGACGTAAGTGCAGAGGCATTCAATGTGAGGACAGAAGAAGCAAAAAGACTAACCCAGTGTCTTCTTTGGCATTGACAAAACAAACCCTGGAGAAGGCTCAGCTCTCCTCTTTCTTCTTCCCAATCAAGGCACTCTTGTCACTGCAAAAGAGGCTACAACTTACACTCAAGCACATGGAGATGACTGGGAACAGACAATGTGAGAGAGAGAGAGAGAGAGAGAGAGAGAGAGAGAGAGAGAGGATCTACAGCTAGTTTAACAAAATCTAGTGGCAAAGTCCACCCTTTTATTGGCAAGTATAAATGTCTTGCTTCACATCTATAACAGTCAACAACCAGTATTCACTTCCTGAAAGAAAAAGAAACAGAAAAGTTCGATTATGGGCGCAACAGTACTTGTTGAAGACGAAACAAAAAGTGAAAACTTCCAAGTGGTAGGGGAGGGGGGCCTCGCTCATTACCTGTCGTTTACAACCACTTGACCATTTCAACAGCCGTTCAAGCTCAAGCTGAAAGCAATATCTCTATTAAAAGGACGAAAGGTTTGCATATGAGTAGGAATAAATATAAATAGTTTCATCTGCTTAGTTGAAAATTTTGTTTGACTTTCAGCTGCATGATACTATATGCCGCCATATCAGCAATAAAATGGTGTTAAACCACACGAACTGTTTAATGTTTTATGTTTGGCCATTTAGAGAAATACTATATGTATGGTCATTTAAGGTACTTAATACCTATGACTACTTCAGCTATAAAAAACGCATTCTGAAAAATTCATCTGGGCATAAAAATATAGAACCATTCAATATTATATTCATCACCACTTTAGTTATAAAATGATATAAGTTTGGTCATTCATAATAAGAAAAAAATTTCTCCAAATTTAAAATTATCCAGAATTGCAAATTCAATTACCCATTTCCTCTGAGCAAATATCAGCTCAAACACATCAGTGGACAAATGTTTTGCTACCGACTATTGTTGTACCGAAAACACTTAGCCAGACCAGATTCCCACACACTCCAGACAGCCAAGCAAAGCAGTGCCTACCTAAGAAATAGCATTCTTCTTTTCTTGTGGAGATAATTATGCCCATATAGAACGGTAGATTTTCATCAACACTTACCTTGATCTCATGCAGTGTGTGATGTACCATTGCATACTCTGGATCAGGGTCTAAATATGCCCTGGATTTAGCTAAAAACAGGAAGAGCTGATAGATTTAGCATTCCTCTTTACTGCTCTGTGGGATAGAATAGGGAAAATTTTTTTTTTAAAAAGTGAAAATTAAAACTATTTTTGAATCAATTTTGCTGTTAGAGTCTTCTTTTCTTGATATGTTACATTTTTTTATTCTTTGTTGCTTCTTCAAATCTTCAACTGATTATTATCGTTTTATTCAACTGGTGATTAAAACAGTAATGAATTAGTCGACTTCTAACTTCTGTATCAAGAACCACAGATGTTTGAATTCCGTATTGAATAGATAAAGTTAATTACCTATAGATCCACTTTGGATATTGGTTATTCCGAACTAAAATATATTCAACATCAAGTAGGTTTTTGTGGCTTAATATTTGAAAGGGGTAAGTCACATTATTTGTGATAAAACTATTATATATACAAACGCTCTCAAACTATAGTTTTATATATATATATATATATATATATATATATATATATATATATATATATATATATAATATATATATATATAGTATATATATACAGTAATATAAATATATATATATATAAATAGTATATATATACAGTAATATATATATATATATATATATATATATATATATATATATATATATATATACTGCATATATATATTATACATCATCTTCATTTTCATCCACGCATATTGACGCAAAGGGCCTCGGTTACATTGTCAGCCATCTCTATCTTGAACTTTTAATCAAATACTTCTCCAATACTTCTCCACTCATCATCTCCTACTTCCTGCTTCATAGTCCTCAGCCATGTAGGCCTGGGTCTTCCAACTCTTCTAGTGCCTTGTGGAGCCCGGTTAAAAATTTAGCGTAGTAATCTCTCTTGAGGAGTGCGAAGAGCATGCCCAAACCAAATATATATATATATATATATATATATATATATATATATATATATAATATATATATATATTACGTATATATATATATATAAATATATATATATATATATATATATATACATATATACATGCATATATATACACACACATATATATGTATATATGTATATATATATATATATATATATATATATATATATATATATACATATATATTGTGAGCTTGTGAGTTTTCTGGCGTATATTTTCAATTTTAGTGCAATTGTAAATCCTTTATGCAATCAAACTATAATTTCATTCGGTGTAATTTTTTTCATGTTCAATCTTAAGAAATTCTCTGCATGAGTAGCATTTCAATTATCATAATTTACTTTATAAAAATCCTTGAAATTTCATACAAAAACGCTAAACCTACATGAACACTCTCCCACGATGCAATAATGCAAAAATTGATATACTAATTCACCAGTGACTTAAAGACACTTAAAACCTAGCTTTTAATTCGAGAAGCAATGATTTTATGGTATCTTATTGTGAGTGAGGAACTCGCTACGGGGTAGGGGTAAGGGGAGTGGGAGAGGGTGGAGAGAGGAGGGGTAAAGGAAGAGGGAAGGGAAGGGAGGGGAGAGGAGAGGAGAGGGGAGAGGGAAGGGAAGGGAAGGGAAGGGAAGGGAGGGGAAAGGAGGAGAGGGGAGGGGAGAGGGGAAGAGAGGGGTGAGTTAAGGGTACGGGTAAGAGAAGAGGAAGAGGGAAGGGAGGGGAGGGAAGAGATGGGGGGAGAGGTGAGGGGAGGAGAGGGGAGGGGAGGGAGAGAGGGTAGGGGTAAGAGGAGGATTAAAGGTTGGAGATGAGGGGAGGGGAAGAGGGGAGGGGGAGGAAAGGGGAGAGGTATGGGAAAGGGGAGAGGTATGGGGAGGGGGAGGAGAGGGGAGAGGTATGGGGAGGGGGAGGAGAGGAGAGAGGAGAGAGGAGTTTCGGTAGGGGGAAGGGGAAGGGTGAAGAGAGGTGAGAAGTGACGGGGGGGGGGGGGTTCGGTAGGGGGCAAGGGAGGGATGAGGGAAGGGGAGAGGATAGGGAGGGGTGAGGAAAGGGGATTAAATAGGGAGGGGTGAGGCAAGGGGAGAGGATAGGGAGGGGTGAGGAAAGGGGATTGGATAGGGAGGGGTGAGGCAAGGGGAGAGGATAGGGAGGGGTGAGGAAAGGGGATAGGGAGGGGTGAGGCAAGGGGAGAGGATAGGGAGGGGTGAGGAAAGGGGAGGGGTGGGGGAGGGGTGATGGAGGGGGAGAGGGGAGGATAGGGAGGGATGAGGGACGGGGAGAGGATAGGGAGGGATGAGGGAAGGGGAGAGGATAGGGGGGGATGAGGGAAGGGGAGAGGATAGGGAGGGGTGAGGGAAGAGGAGAGGATAGAGGGGAGGGAAGGGGTAAGGGTAGGAGTAAAGGGAAGGGGATAGAGGACCGCCGAGGGATGATTACCGAGCAGTAGGATAAGGTGTGGTATTGTCTCTTCCATCAACGAGAGAAGGAAGCAAAATTGCCCTGCGATGAGATATGTCCCATCCGAGTACGGCCCGGACTCTGATTCATAACCCGGCGGAGTCATTTGAAATCAGCCAATTTCCCATCGGGACATTACTCATGGGGTTCCTCTTCGTGCAAACTGCCAGTTAAGCTAAATTACCAAATTACCCTGTTCGTCCGTCTGCCCTGTCCTGAGTTAAGAGCTTGCACGGACTCGTTCCACACACATCGCCAAGTTGCCGTGCATTCCGTTCAAACAAACTTGGAAACACTTTAGACAATCGATTAGTACAAAGTTATTATCAAGAATTAGGCTAAGACTGGTAGACTCTTCTTTACTTTTGGAATTTAGTTGATGGTCATAGGAAGTTGATAAAATTTCTCCGAGGTAAATCCAAATTGATAAACTTCTTTGAGGTAAAACCCAATTGATAAACTTCTTAGAAGTAAACCCAAACTGATAAACTTCTCTATAGTAAAGCCCAATTGATAAACTTCACTATGGTAAATCCCAACTGATAAACTTCCCTGTGGTATAACTCAATTGATACACTTCCCTGTGGTAAAACCTAACTGATAAACTTCTCTGAGGTAAACCCCAACTGATAAACTTCTCTGAGGTAAACCCCAACTGATAAACTTCTCTGTAGTAAAAAGCAATTGATAAAATTCTGTGGTAAAACTAAATTGATAAACTTCTCTGAGGGAAAACCCAATTGATAAACTTCTCTGAGGGAAAACCCAATTGATAAACTTCTCTGAGGTAAAACCCAATTGATAAACTTCTGAGTTAAAACCCAATCAATAAACTTCTGAGGTAAAACCCATTTGATAAACTTATGTGAGGTAAATCCCAATTGATAAACTTCTGAGCTAAATCCAAATTGATAAACTTCTGAGGTAAAACCCAATTGATAAATTTCTTTGAAGTAAACCCCAACTGATAAACTTCTCTATGGTAAAACCCAAGTGATAACCTTCACTATGGTAAAACCCAATTGATAAACTTCACTATGGTAAAATCTAATTGATAAACTTCACTATGGTAAAATCTAATTGATAAACTTCGCTGTGGTATAACTCAATTGATAAACTTCACTATGGTAAAACCTAATTGATAAACATCTCTGTAGTAAAAATCAATTGATAAACTTCTCTATGGTATAACTAAATTGATAAACTTCTCTGAGGTAAAACCCAATTGATAAACTTCTGAGGTAAAATCCAATTGATAAACTTCCCTGTGGTATAACTCAATTGATAAAATTCACTGTGGTAAAACCTAATTGATAACCTTCTCTGTCGTAAAAATCAATTGGTAAACTTCTCTGTGGTATAACTAAATTGATAAACTTCTCTGAGGTAAAACCCAATTGATAAACTTGTGGTAAAACCCAATCAATAAACTTCTGAGGTAAAACCCAATTGATAAACTTCTGAGGTAAATCCCAATTGATAAACTTCTCTGATGTAAAACCCAATCAATAAACTTCTGAGGTAAAACCCAATTGATAAACTTCTGAGGTAAATCCCAATTGATAAACTTCTCTGAGGTAAAACCCAACTGATAAACATTGGGGTAGAACCCAACTGATAAACTCCTCTGAAGTAGTACCCAATTGATAAACTTCTCTGAGGTAGTACCAATTGATAAAACTTCTCTACGGTAAAACACAATTGATAAACTTCTTTGAAGTGAACCCCAACTGATAAACTTCTCTATGGCAAAACCCAATTGATAACTTCATTATGATAAAACCCAATTGATAAACTTCCCTGTGGTATAACTCAACTGATAAACTTCATTGTGGTAAAACCTAATAGATAAACTTCTTTGACGTAAAACCCATTAGTTAAACTTCTCTGAGGTAAAACTCAATTGATAAACTATTCTGCGGTATAACTAAATTGATAAACTTCTCTGAGGTAAAACCCAATTGATAAACTTCTGAGGTAAAACCCAATTGATAAACTTCTGTGGTAAAACCCAATTGATAAAATTTTGTGGTAAACCCCAATTGATACACTTCTCTGAGGTAAAACCCAATCGATAAATTTTTCTGAGGTAGAACCCTATTGATAAACTTCTCTGAGGTAAACCCCATTCGATAAACTTCTCTGAGGTAAAACACAATTGATAAACTTCTCTGAGGTAAAACCCAATAGAAAAACTTCTCTATGGTAAAACCCAATTGATAAACTTCTCTGAGGTAAACCCCAAAGCAGACTGGTTTCAACCAAAAGGCCAGCTAAGAGGGGCGGGGGGGGGGTGCATATTAACTTGCATGGAGATTAGGTTATGGACAAATAATACTATTTAACCTAAGCAAAACACAAGGCCGGGCAAACAATGCCCTATCATATCTGTTAATAAGGGCGAGCCAGATTTGACATTAAATATTAGCCTTCAGCAATGATTCTTTGGTGGACTGCCATT
>NC_090727.1:168445389-168460389 GCF_036898095.1 Palaemon carinicauda | reverse complement strand
AGAGAGAGAGAGATTAAGGCCCTACAGTGTCATCACTGTGCTGACTATTTCCAGAGAGAGAGAGAGAGAGAGAGAGATTAAGGCCCTACAGTGTCATCACTGTGCTGACCATTTCCAGAGAGAGAGAGAGAGAGAGAGAGAGAGAGATTAAGGCCCTACAGTGTCATCACTGTGCTGACTATTTCCAGAGAGAGAGAGAGAGAGAGAGAGAGAGAGAGAGAGAGAGAGAGAGAGAGAGAGAGAGAGAGAGATTAAGGCCCTACAGTGTCATCACTGTGCTGACCATTTCCAGAGAGAGAGAGAGAGAGAGAGAGAGAGAGAGAGAGAGAGAGAGAGAGAGATTAAGGCCCTACAGTGTCATCACTGTGCTGACTATTTCCAGAGAGAGAGAGAGAGATTAAGGCCCTACAGTGTCATCACTGTGCTGACTATTTCCAGAGAGAGAGAGAGAGAGAGAGAGATTAAGGCCCTACAGTGTCATCACTGTGCTGACCATTTCCAGAGAGAGAGAGAGAGAGAGAGAGAGAGAGAGAGAGAGAGAGAGAGAGAGAGAGAGAGAGAGAGAGAGAGAGAGTTTACCAGTGTATTTAAACATACCTTGAATTTGAAGCCACTTAAGCACAAACGCACCCAAAAGCACACTCTTTAAGAGGACACAGCAAAAAAACAAAGTGAATATCCACATTTATCAAGACCCGCCTTTCCCATGCCAGGTTGTCATGACCGATGGAATTGGCAGTTTCCTTACATGCACACCGTAATTACTCCTGTTCCCTCGATGCAAGAAGGAATGGGTTGTTAAGCACCTAATAACAAACCTATTTATTCTTCGGAAGGTTCTCATTATATGTTGTAACAAACAGTAATAGAACACACCATTTCCTTACGTTATCTAAATGTATCTCAGAACTGTGTACAAATTTGTCAACCTAGTTCAAATGTTCTATTTGGAGAGAGAGAGAGAGAGAGAGAGAGAGAGAGAGAGAGAGAGAGAGAGAGAGAGAGAGAGAGAGAGAGAGAAAATGTGTTTTATTGCAAAATCAGATATATGTACAGTAGTTTGATCACAGTCGGCGTGTCTCCATATTACTCCATAATTATGCAAAATACAACAGAAGTAATAGTTATGTTAGTATTATTATTATTATCATTATTATTATATATACTAAATATATGTATATATACATTATATATATATATATATATATATGTATATATATATATATATATATATATATATATATATATATATATATATTAAACCACTAACAAACAGGAAATATTACTATTAACGGGAATGCCCAAAAACTCGAATTCGACAAATACTGAAATCGCAAAAACTCTTCAATTGGGAACTTGAAAAACGTCTGTCTGAACGGACGTCTTCTTTAGGGCGTAAAATTGGGAGCAATTTTAGGATATGTTTTTTGAGGGCGGACTTTGGAAATAAGAATAGTTCCTGTCTCTGCCAATGAGAAGAATGAAAGTAAAGGTAAAAACGTGGGAGACGTAAGAAACATGGCAGGAAATTGTTATTACATGAATTTGAATTAGAATGCTAACAAAAGTAAAAACAGAGAGATTAGATTATTGAGGGAAATGAAGCAATTTAAGAGAAAATTATAATAATTTGGATGTTAGATTAAAATGGAAAATGGAAATCGTTTAATAGTACAGAAGGGAATAATAGTTAAGGAATTATTCAAGATACATTACGAAATATCAGTCACGAAGAAATAACAAAACGTAACGAATTATATCAATTAGCTTAAGATATCCTTAATAAAGGAGCCAAAATAAGCCTGTAATAAAGGAGGGGTTAAATATAATTCCTGTATTTAAAAAGTTCATTGAGTAAAATCCATAAGAACAAAAAATAAGCCAAATTATAAATAATTAATACTGAACCATTTCTTTTAATAAGAAAAAAATGGATGAAAAAAATATTGAAAGGAATAGCCATAACGTTGAAATTTAATAACACATACTCCTAATTCGGTGACTCTCTGGTCCCCGCTTGGTGAGCATAGGAGCTTCTACCATCCCCATAACGTTTGGGGGAAAACAGGATACCAAAAGTCCTATCATATAGGGCCTCCAACAGGGAAAACAGCCCTGTGCCCAAAAGAAAATAAGGAAATTGATGTTTAGTGTGCTAGAGTGTACCCTCAAACAGGAGAATTCTAACCCAAGACAGTGGAAGACCGTGGTACATTAGCTATGGCACTACACAAGACTAGAGAACAATGGTTTGATTTTGAAGTGACCTTCCCCTAGAAGAGCTGCTTACCATAGCCAAAGAGTCTCTTCTACCCTTACCCTTAAGAAGAACGTAGCCAATGACCAATTTCAGTGCAGTAGTTAAATCTTTGAATGAAGAATTTTCCTGTTATCTTGGCACTGTCAGGTGAAAAGAGGTCAGACTATTCGTGTATGTAAATAAAAAGTCATAACCAGAGAGAGATTCAATGCAGTAGTATCTGGGCAGTAAAAAAAGACTCATTAACTCTCTAGTGGCAGTTATGGTAAAGATCAAAAGAAGTGTATAAATTCTTATGTCAGAGTTATAGTTAAACTTTAACTAGAAAAAGGGAAAGAAATTGTTAAAAAAAAAAGAAAATAGCTGAACTGTCTACAACAGAGTACAGAAGGGTTGCGATTAAGGCCAAACTGAAACATGTTTTTATATCGTCCAACAACAAAGCAACTTCCGGACAAACATTCGTAATACCTGACTTCTCGAACGCACCTGATTCATGTCTCGGATATCCTTCAGGTAGTAAACCCCTCTCCTCCTTCCCTCCCATACCCACCAGATCTTTCAACCCAACCAATTGTGTACCAAAATAAATAAATAGATAAATAAATAAATAAATAAAAATAAATAAAAAAATAATAAAATAAATGAATAAATAAATAAAATAAATAAATGAATAAAAAAAATTATATATATATATATATATATATAGAAAAAAAAAAAAATATATATATATATATATATATATATATATATATATATATATATATATATATATATATATATATATACAGGGCATAATTAGGGGCTTGATAAAAGAAAAATGATTAACAGTTGTAATGAGAAATAAAACTAAATAAATAGGACAAAAGATACATAGGTATGATTTTTATTTTTTGCTTTCGAACTTGATCGTAGTTCTCTTAATTCACTCTAGTTGTGTATAGCTAATTGTTGGAAATAGTCCGAGATAATGATAAAGTCATAAATCAGAAAGTCTGCTGCGTTTTGCCTAGAAAATCACCAAACTGTACATTTCAAGAAAAGAACATTTTCTTCGCACGATAAAGTTTTTAGCAAGTTTTCAATGGAATTTAATTTGGATGGAAAGGTTAATAAAACGGAAATAAATTATTATTAGTATCAAAATAAATTACACAACATACATCTGAAATCACAACACTTTGCGGTAATGATCCAAAATGACAGTTATCATGACCCTCATTTCAAATAAAAACACTGAAAATTTCCAAACAATTTCTAAAACTCATTACTTGAAATTAGGTTTATTTCGCTTTCAAGACAAAGGAAACTAAATTAAAGGGTCCCTGATTTTCCTTGCCTTTTGATTACCTACTTAATGTTCAGTGACGAGTTGTTTATCAGAGATATCCTCTGGATATTTCGATGGATTTAATAACAATTACTCACAATCTTAAAATCACAGTCTTTGAGTAAAACATCAGTGATCTATGGAGTGGCACAAACACGGCTATTACTATGCAGTATGTCCTTATACAATCATACACGTGTCTTTTCGTGCTAAATACTTATGGGAATTTATCATGTATTTTTAATCACTAGATGCATTTAAATCTATGGAGAGGCACAAACACGGCTATTACTATGCAGTATGTCCATGTACAATCAAACACGTGTCTTTTCATACTAAATACTTATGAGAACTTATGTATTTTTATGTATCAGATGTATTTAGATATTTAGTAAAATTTCACATAAAAAGTATAAGCCCAGTAGCTGTATAACCCTTGCCTCCAGCCTTCTGGCGACATTCAATCAGACAATGCGACGTAAATGCTATGATTTTATTAAATACAATATACTAGAGAGAGAATAGAATGATTGTCATTAGCCTCGAGATGAAAAAATTAATGTAGTAGCCATTCCTTTGGAGGAATCAAACCATTCTTCTCTAGTCTTGGGTAGTGCCAGAGACTCTGTACCATGGCCTTCCACTATCTTGGGTTGGATTGATTGATTAAGGATACACTCGAGTACACTATTCCATCTTATTTCTCTTCGACTTGTTTTGTTAAAGTTTTTATAGTTTACATAGGAGGTATTTATTTTAATGTTGTTACTGTTCTTGAAATAATTTATTTTTCCTTGTTTCCTTTCCTCACTGGGCTATTTTCTCTGTTGGAGTCCCTTGGCTTATAACATCCTGCTTTTCCAACTAGGATTGTAGCTAAGCAATTGATAATAATAATAATAATAATAATAATAATAATAATAATAATAATAATAATAATAATCCTTCATATGTTAGCCTTCATTCCAGTGCCAAGGTCGGTGGGCAACAGCGCAACAGTTGGAAGTTGCGGTAACTGATCAATAGATTACAAAAGTGACTGATAGAAAGTATGAAGTTATTCGTAGGTATGGAGTGTCTGGGGGTGAATGAGAACGAAGAAAGTCTTGGATATATCAAGATGGGGTTGTATAATTTGCACATATGAACATATTGATAAATATTTATATAAGAGAAATAGGGAGGAAGTAGGAATTACATATGTGTTAGTACAGTGAACAGACGGAAGAGTTTTTAAGTTTGTTATATATGAAATGTCCGGCTATTGTTAATCTACGATTTAGTTTCAATTGGAGAGCAAAGTTCAAAGCGTGGATGGATGGAAATTTGACCATACACCCACAACACACGCACATTATATATATATATATATATATATATATATATATATATATATATATATATATATATATATATATATATATGTGTGTGTGTGTGTGTGTGTGTGTGTGTGTGTGTGTGTGTGTGTGTGTAAGCATCTCTTCTAGGAGAAGGACGCTCCAAATTCAAACCATTGTTCTCTAGTCTTGGGTAGTGCCATAGCCTCCGAACCATGGTCTTCCACTGTCTTGGGTTAGAGTTCTCTTGCTTGAGGGTACACTAGGGCATACTATTCTATCTAATTTCTCTTCCTCTTGTTTTGTTAAAGTTTATATAGTTTATATAGGAGATAGTTATTTTAATGATGTTACTCTTCTTAAAATATTCTATTTTACACTTTTTCCTTTCCTCACTGGGCTATTTTCCCTGTTGGAGCCCCTGGGCTTGGAGCAACCTGCTTTTTCAACTAGGGTTGTAGCTTAGCAAGTAATAATAATAATAATAATATATATATATAATATATATATATGTGTGTGTATGTATATGAACATTGAAATAGTACAGTAACTGAATGAGAAGTATAAAGAGTGAGGAGAACAATTTTCTTTCAAAACCGCACTGTTAAAAACAATCTACAAAAAATCATCTCTATAATGATAATCTTGGCTAGTTTTATAAATCTAATAAAAGACTTGACACAACTACCACCAGTATTCCATATCGTATTTCAAAAGATATGGTACATAAACATACAATACAATCATGGATATTTTTAACATATTTGATCCCATGCCAGTTAAAGGTAATAGTATACAATGCACAACAATATTTCCAGTATCCCTTATAATCTATATAGTTTTGAATACATGAGAGCAGATAACATACAATGAACTTTAGTTTGCTAAATCACAGCCTTTGCATTTTGCGATACCTCTTAAACAGAACTGGTTTCAGCCAATGGAAGTAACAGAGAGCTGTGCGTAATATGATTACACTTCGCTCTAATGATGGATATTTCCTAGTTTCCCATAGTCTACATCCGCATGTCCCAAAGTAGTATTACCTCGTTTGGAATTGCTTGTGTGTATGTGTGTGTGTGTGTAGAAGAGTAAGTAGCGTAACAAAGAGAACCCACATAATTGTGTATTAATAATATAACGATAACGAAACTTATAACAATGGCGTTGATAATAATAATGATGATAATGTTCATCATTAATAGCAAAAGGAGGCGCATGATACTGTAGTAATTTAACCACATCGAAACTTATAACAATGACGTTAATGATGATAATGGTTATTATTAATAGCATTATTTATGTATTATAATCATTTGAACACTACCGCCAATAATAATAATAATAATAATAATAATAATAATAATAATAATAATAATCCATATAAATTCGAGAGAGCTTAATCGCATGTTTACCAACTATTACTCCAACAAGAAATCCGTTTGTTTCAGCTGCATTACTTCTTTTTGGCAATTTAAGTATTACTGATGATTTAAAAAATCGACTGACTGAAGTCTACAGAAGAATACTGGGAGTTAAATGGCAGGACAGGATTAGAAATGAAACTATAAGAGGGATTACTCAAGTGCCATATGTGAATGAGATCAAGGTGAGGGGCACATGGAGATGGTTTGGGCATGTTCTTCGCACTCCCCAAGAGAGATTAGTTTACCAGACTTTCAACTGGGCTCCTCAGTGCACTTGAAGAGTTGGAAGACCCAGACCTACATGGCTGAGGACTATGAAGCATGAAGTAGGAAATGACGAATGGAGAAGTATTGATTTAAAAGCTCAATATAGAGACGACTGGGGAAATCTAATTGAGGCCCTTTGCGTCAATAGGTGTGGGAGGAGATGATGACGATGATGATGAAGTCTACTGACACACATGCTCTAGAAATTAGCTACAGTATTTTTTTTTACAGACCTTTGGCATCTTGATCCTTCACTTAAGATGGACGAGAGATTTCAATTCCATGAATTATGTTCTGATTTTTGCCTTTGAGAATTACTGTGACATAGATTACGTTGTTGGTTTGCTATTTCTAAAGCCCTGAGTAGAAAATGTCTGAGTTACCGTATCACAGGTTACTACAAGATTAGTTAAAATACGAATTTGAATCTGTGTAGTAACGATGTAACTCCCACCTGAATTTAAAATTACAACAGTAAATAATAACAATTATAACTTGGCTCTAGATTGAGAGCCTCTATGATTTGACCAATAAAGAGGATGCCTTTAATAGAAGGTACTGGAAAGGCCAGATCATGCAACCGACCCTTTAATGTAGGAAAAAAGAACACTAAATATGGGAGAAATAACTACTTGTACCGCCTAGAATGGGCACTTTTGATATAGATAACAATACAAATGTGATTTTGCCCTGAATATGTTATTATAATAATGTGAGCAACAGCAACATAAACGCTCTCTGTTCGTTCAGCTATTATAATGTGAGCAATAATGGTGTACCTCCTCTCTGAATTGGTAGCAGTAAAAATGTGAGAAGTATTAATATTACCTAATAATGAGCGCGTAACTATAATAATTTGAGAATAAATAGTAAAAATCCGAACTGTACACGCAAACTTAATAATATCCTCCAAAATGGCCGCATTTAATAATTATTGTACCAATAATATCCTGCAAAGTGGTCACATTTAACAATTATTATACCAATAATATCAATTACAAACTGCCAAAACCATTCAAGTAAAAACATCGAGCAGAACTTCTCTTAGTACCAATAACGCTTTTGTACCTCTGAAATGAGCGAGTAATTCGGGTCCATCGCTTTAGTCGCACTGTGAAATTGCAGGGTCAGTCAACAGAGTTATCCCAATTGTAATTTACGTATTAATTGTTCACCTGTAAGTGGTTCCGGAGTTCTGGGGCCGGAAAGGGGGGAACGCCTACGAGAGGGACTGGGCGAGGATAGATTTTGAAAGGGGCAAACTACCAGATATAGTTAGATCATAGGTTTTTTTTTTTTTTTTTTTTTTTTTTTTTTTTTTTTTTTTAAGATAAAAAACAAATATGATTATCGATGGAGTGGCCGACTGTAAGATTGAGGATGGAAGATTTTAATAATAGAGGGCCTAGCAAGCAGACAGATAGGACAGATTCTTGATAGAAGGGGATACAGATTGAGATATAAAAGCTCTTTGATGGAGGGGTTAGTCAAAAGACTTGTAAGAAGGATTTCATAGTAAGAGTAACAACAGACAGAGACGAGAATAGATAAAGAATTTCCAAACCTTCAAAGGAATGATCGATGTTCGACAGAAAGACTATTTAAACAGAGAGAGAGAGAGAGAGAGAGAGAGAGAGAGAGAGAGAGAGAGAGAGAGAGAGAGAGAGAGAGAGAAATGAAAATTTTGATATAGGGGCTAACAGTAAAGAAGGATCATCCATTATAAAGGGACTAAATAACATATAACAGGGGATACTTTTCCATACGAGGCTACCTAGCAGATCGAGGATATTAGTAGATTTGTAACAGAGAGTCAGTCAGTTTCTAGCTACCCATAAACAATAACAGTTATGATCGCAAGATTAAGAAAAGGAAATATAAATAACCAAATGTGCTGAAATAAACAGAAAACATAAAACAATAATAAAAATAATAATAATAATAATAATAATAATAATAATAATAATAATAATAATAATAATAATAATAATAACAACTAGAGCAATAAAGAGATTTCTGATCTCCGCCAATAGGTTATAACGGTCGAGACGTCAAAAGCCAAAGATCTATCTGAGGTGGAAATCTCGTCAAAATCAGTCAATTTGTTTTGACGTCCTTTTTAAAATGGCGAGAAATGCAAATCCGGATCATCTCCAAAATGTATTGGGGACATCCACGACCTAAGACCTATCTTTGGTGAAAATTTCGTCGAGTAGTTTTGACATAATCCAGTCCACAGACAGACTGACACAGACAAAAAATGCTTATCTGAATCTAGATAGAATCCGAATACGGAACCGGATCATCTCTAAAAGTTAATGGAGTCGTCTCTGGCCTAAGATCTATCATTGGTGGAAATATCATCAAAATCCGGATGGAAATCCGGATCTGGAATCCGGATAAGGGTCACCTCCAAAATTTTATGGAATTGGCCATGACCTAAGAACTATCTGTAGTGAAAATTCCGTCAAACTCTGTCGCGTAGTTTTGACGTAATCTTGTCCCCAGATGCACAGACACACACATAAATAAACCGACTCTATTTTATAACCTCATTGGCGGAGGTAATAATTCTTCAGTGCAGGTTAGCTATATGCAATTTGCGCCAAGTAAAGAACATCATTCTATCAAAGCCATTCGGAACTACAACCCGACTAGCTTAGACGTTGTCAAAATTTAAAGATTAATAGAAACATTATAATCATAACATAGAGCACGAAATTTAAAGGAAATGATTCAAATACGAGTTATTATTATTATTACGACAAGCCAAGCTATAACCCTAGTTGGAAAAGCAAGATGCTATAAGCCTAAGGGCTCCAACAAGGAAAAAATAGCCCAGTGAGGACAGTAAATAAATAAGCTACAAGAGAACTAATAAATAATCGAAACAAAATATTTGAAGAACAGTAGCAACATTAAATTAGATCTTTTATATGCAACCTAAAAAATTTCAAAATAAACAAGAGGACGAGAAGTAAGATAGACAAGCGTGCCCGGGAACTCTAATTCAAGACAGTGGAAGGCCATGATACAGAGGCTATGGCACTACTCAAGACTAGAGAACAATGGTTTGATTTTAGAATGTCCTTTTCCTAGAGGACCTGCTTACAATAGCTAAAGAGTCTCTTCTACCCTTAGCAAGAGGAAAATGGCCACTGAACAATTACAATGCAGTAGTTAACCCCTTGTGCAAAGAAAAATGTTTGGTATTCCTAGTGTTGTCAGTGGAGACAAAGGGGAATGTGGAAAGAATAGGCCAGACTATTTAGTGTATGTATAGGCAGATAAAATGAGCCGTGACCAGAGAGAGGCATTCAATGTAGAACTGTCAGGTCCGTCAAATGACCCAATAACTCTCAAGCGGTAGTATCTCAACGGGTGGCTGGCTCTGGCAAACCAACTAACTAAATTTTAACTTACAAAGAATGCATAACTAATATTTTTCATTTAACAAGAAGACGTTGATATATTACTATGTGGACAAAAAAAAATATCTATCGACTGAAAATGCGTTTATTCAAAGAGTACGCCTGACTTCCTTTGCTAAATGTCACTAGTTCTTTCACCTTGCGTTTATACTGTAAAGTCGTTGGGCTCCATGGTGGAAAACTCAACCCAGATCCGACTTCTATGCTGATTGACCAGTCAAAACTCTCTAGCTAAATGACGTCACCAAAAAGGTCGATTGCCATTGGACGGCGAGGTTTTACCGTAAAAGTTAACCCTATGAGAATCGGGTATATATTCAAATATTGCAAAGTACTTAGTCATCTCAGTCGAGTTGATTTTGCACTTGCCAATCATACCAAAGGGGAATACCTGCTCTTTAGCTGGACATCACTTTCTCTTTCTGAATGAACATGCAAAGCGAGATGCAGAGATAAGCACATTAAAATGACCTTACATACCCCGTTCTCTACACGCTTGACTAATTCTCTTTTTTTCTCTCTCTCTTTCCTGAGGTAAAGAGACATTATAAGGAAAGAGCAGAGACACCTCAAAAACCTTTCTTTTTTTAAGAATATACACCACCATATTGTATAAAGGACGCACCATATTCACTCATTTGGTAAGAATAGTTATACAATTTGAGAAACTTCAGGGTCACGGTAGAAATTAAACAATAATATCCCGTGATAAAAAATTCCAATGTATAAGGAAGTTCGTATGCACGGTGGACTTTATTACACGATTTCACCAAGAAAATACTTCATTCAATTCCTTCCCTACAATTTACGAGTATTTTTCTAAAATTTAAGAGTACTTTTGCTTCCCTAGATATTATACTTCACGTCAACTTGAAGTAACTTACATATCCGTTTGTCAACATCCACTTTTGTCAGTATTTTTCTGCTAAATAAACCAAATGCTCAATTTATACAATTAGCTTCTAGCATTAGTCTCCTATAGGATGGATTATGATTTTTGGCCATATGCCTACACAAAACACTTTTGGCTGGTGTGTTTTACAGTAAGGTGAGTAAGAAGAAACTCAATCTTCCTTATTCCTATTTTCCTGAAGCTAACATATTTAGTTTATAGTCTTTCGGTCCCATGACACTGAAATATTTTGAGTAGACTTTGATGTTTATGGAGTTTTACACCCATATGGTATTTTTCCTCATTTTTTCTTTTGTAAAGACAGACGATTTCTTAGCTCTTAAGTTGTCTTATTTTTCGCAAGATAGCAAGATGTGCTTTTTGCACTTGTCGAAGAATTGGTCATGTCACTAGATTAGGTAAACGTGTCTGTGATAGCTGTACCCCTGGTGATTACCACCCAACTTCCATAACTACCATAATACAAAAATTTAAATGCATGCTGAATGTAATAATTTGTTCCCTATGACTTTTGCAAAGGCCTTGGGGCATGTGATGCCCTTCTTACATTCTACACTGTTGTACAGAGATCCCTTGATTGTGGTTAAGAGGTTCGTATTATTAGCCTTTAGTTTTTTTTTTTTTTTATCATGTAAAGCACGAGGCTCATGTTTACAAACTTTAAACAGATGATAGTAGGTGGGTCTTTTTTCAGTGATAATCTATATAGTTGTTGATGGACATCACAGGAATTATAAGAATTCAATATCTGAGTACTGTTCTTGGAGCATTACTTTTCTTATTATATACTCTTGTTATGTGGTTTTGTTTAGATATCTAACTTGTTAAATAAGCAGATGATGCTATTCTCATTACATCAATTCCATCTCATGAATGTACATGTGTGGTTACTGAATTCCTTGGTGCAAATTATGGGAAATGAAGTTAGACCCTAAGAAAACTCGTATTACTGAAAGTATAGGTCAAGGACAGTGGCTCCTCAACACCCAGTTATTTGCATCGGCATAACTACATGAAACTTAAAATTCTAGATGTGATACTTGATTGAAAATTAACTTTTGAGAAACATATCCTGCCTTTTTCTTCTTGAATAGCCCAAAGATTGTGCTTATTGATAAATCTATGAAAAGAAAATTTTTTAAATTTTTTCATTCTACTGTTCCGAGTATTGTTCTCCTCTATGGTCTTCAGATGCCGACTCTCACCTTAATTTGGTGGACGATAACTTTTTTCTCCTAATTCACTATCCCTGATCTGGATATCAATCTCCAGCACAGAGTTATTTCTTTGTTCATGTTGCATAAGATTTTTCGTAATACAGTACTGATTATCATTTGCATTCAGATCCTCTCAGTCTGTGCCATCCGGTAAGCAGTACTTTACATGCAGTTAATTCAAACAGTCTGTCTTCTCCATTATAGGGCTCAATACTACACAGCTTTCTAGAAGTTTCATTCCACCTATGAACAGTTTGTGAAAGGATCTTCCTCTCCTGGTGTTTGAATTGGTGGAACTTCGGAAATTTGTTGCAAATGCTTTTCTATAGAACGGCCTGACATAAATCTCGTTCTGTAGTTTAACATGACTTCTCTTATTATGTTGTATAATCTATTTAGTATTCCCCATATTGTTTTTCGTTATCTCTATTTTCTTTCTACACTGGGATACTTTCCCTATTGGAGCTCTTGGGCTTATAGAACCCTTCTTTTGTAACTAGAGATGCATCTTGGCTAGTAATAATAATACTAATATACCATACTATAGGGCCAGAGAGGTCACTCGATGCCTATGCGCAAGCAGGGAATAATCCTTTAGTTGCATTAAGCAGAAAAGTCTAGAGGTTGGACAAGATGGAAAACAATATGGAAGACAAGTAGCTGGTACAGAGGTAGGCCTACAGTGGAAGGCTAAATACCAAATACTGCTAAAGGCCGAAAAGACGCTGCAGAAACCTACATCGATGCTTACAGTGCACCTTGTGAGTAGTGTTAACGTCACTAGCACCAGCGAGATCAGTAAACTATTGGCTAATTCATTATTTGTTTATGATTTAAGACTGATGTTTTGGTCATACGCTGATGATGACATCTGGTGCGCACTCATTCATCGGGCTTTTACCATACATTTGTTTAGGAGTTTATATACATTTTATTTTAGTCACAGACTCTCATATACAGAGAGAGAGAGAGAGAGAGAGAGAGAGAGAGAGAGAGAGAGAGAGAGAGAGAGAGAGAGAGAGAGAGAGATAATGATGATAAAACAGGAATTAGTAACCAATTTCGACTCCAAAACAGGAATAAAGCTATTTACAATTTAATGAGCTGGCCAGAAACCCCCGTTTATTCTATATTTAATTTGCAATTTCAAATACTCAGACATAACATATAAACCACTGATAAATTGGTATGATGGACATAGTCTTGTAAAAATATCAATTTCAACTTACTCAACACGTACATACCTCCACGTAAAATACACTTCATAACTATACTACCAAAACTTTTATAAAAGACGACGCCACTCAGATACTCGTCCATGCAAAGCCCTTTAAACTCACGAATTATACGTATCTTATGGCGAACAGTAAATAAAACTTCAAATGACAGCCTTCCGTGACACACTTGACAGACAAGGAGACCCTATTGGCTTCAATTAAGTGATCAGGCGGAAGTCTAGCATGAAGAGGTGTGCGTCATGCCACAGTGGGTCCTTCGCTCTGGATGTAGACGCGAGGACAAAGGGACATAGTTTCCTTCGCAGTTTGGAAAATAAGGTTTTGGATCCTTTATAGACATTACAGCATAGATCCCTGTTTGAATGTAACGTAAGGCGTACAATCCCTATTGTAGTTTATTTATTTCCTTATTTCCTTTCCTCGCTGTGCTATTTTCCCTGTTGGAGCCCTTGGATTTATAGCAACTTAGTAGCTTAGCTAATAATAATAATAATAATAACAATAATAATAATACTAAAACACCATGCCGTGTCTAACAATCTTGGGTATCACAAAATCCACAGTTATATACGTTGTATAATTAACAAGTGTGAAAGCTTCTGCATTTTCTAAAAATACAACGTATATAACTGTGAATTTTAAATATGCCAATAATAATAATAATAATAATAATAATAATAATAATAATAATAATAATAATAATAATAATAGAGGTCACTGAAGAAAGACTGTGATGTATTGATTTTTTGGTATTTATCCGCGAGAGCCGCAATTATTCATCGTGCTAACTTGATTGATTGATTGATGTCAAATAACTCATAATCAATCAATCAAGCTAGCATGATGAATAATTGCGGCTCTCTTTCTTGCGGATAAAGACCAAAGAATCAATGTCTCAGATGAAGGATAAACAGTACGGTTTTCTTTTCAAGTTAAGAGACTTGTCTCAAGCAAAAAGAGATAAATGAATCTTTACCTCCAATTCACCCTATTCACTATTGCTTACTTTGATGGATATCGCCAGAGTAACTTCCACACCATATTGAATAGTGAGTACTGTCAATCATAAATTCCGAGCAAAATATCTAATTGATCAAAATTTCGAGTCCGTTTATCTTTAATCGAAAATCGCCGAAATATAAATTTGATATCAAATAACACAAAAACTATGCCGTATATATTTACCTCCGCCAAATAAGTTGTGTGTATGTTTATTTGCGAACAGTTTCCTGGCCACAATTTTAATCGTAGAGTTATTAATTTGTGTAAAAAGCTGGAAATTATTAAAATTTGGAAGGTCAAGGTCACGATCAAGCAAAATGTCCGATTCACGTAATCAGCCATAACTGATTCATCATTAAGTGTATGAAGGTCAAGGTCAATGTCAAGCAAAAGGTCGAGAAATAAGCTGCCGCGGCGGAGGTCTGCCCTCTACTGAGTGCCGCTTTATTCTTCGGTGTTTTGAATAGTTTTTACTTACTAATGCCAACACTTCATTCTTTTACGTTTAATACAACGAGAATCCAGTGTTCGATGCTCATCCTCTATAAATCTATAATTCATGAATGAAGATATGCTAC